>NC_091295.1:29338332-29635832 GCF_038502225.1 Cherax quadricarinatus
TCAATTAACTGAGATTACCTGAGAGAAGTAGTGAGGGTAAGGTCACAGCTCCTGGGATGTGAGAGGAAAAGGTCAAGGAAAGAGGTACAGATAACAGAATGTATAGCATTTAATGAAACAAAACCAGACTGAGATATAGTGTAGGGCAGTTTAAACATAAAATCTACTACAGGTTGGATTATTTACTGAGCTGCAAAAAGCCTTTGACACTAGAACACAAGAACCTTCCACATAGAACTAAAGCATTATGGAGTCAAAGTTACTCATAATATTGTATACAGTTCTAAGTGACAGGAAGCACCACTCAAGCAGGAAGAACACCACAGTCACTCTACCAGTAAACATTAGTGTTCCTCAGGGCACCATTTAAGACTCATTTTCATCATATCAACAACTTGTAGATGCTAACCAACATATCAGACTAATACTCTTTACTAATGATACTAATTTTTCTTCAAATTTTGACTATAATGCCTTAACGACATAGTAGACAATGGCCTTAAAACATGAACTTATAGATAATAGCCAAAAACTTACACTTATCCCAGAAAAAAACTAATACATACTGTTTGGTAGTAAAAAAAATCAATAAAATGAACTTTAAAAAGAATTATAGACAAATATAACGTAGAAACGAAGACAAATTAACAGGCCTACACATGGACAACAAACTAATAATGAATTATCATATCAAAAATGTTGTGTTGCGTAGTTTGCTCTACGCTGCTTACACTGTACTCCACACTTATCTCTCCGTATCTCGTTTATCGTATGTATGAGGGTTAACAACTGCTGTGTACACTGTTTTATTGAGAGCGAGGGCGGGCCAGGGTCTACTGGAGTATTTATAACTTTAACATGACTTGGGAGTATTTGGGGGGATTCATAAAGTCGCACATCTCCTCAAGGAAACAAGAGATGACGTATAAGTTTTTGCATGTGACTAAAAGCAATCATGACATGAACGAAGTTTTCACAACCTTATCAGACTGGCTTCTGACAACGCACGTCACCCCCATTTATTATCACCATTACATGGAAAACCTTTTACAGCAGAAGCACAGTATGCGCTAGAAATTACGCAGTTCAAATCAATTCGATTACCGTCATTAAAGAGTTTTAATCAATTTCGCTTACATAAATAACTTCTATATGGTTTCCACACTGTTTATTATAATTAATTTTAATATCATGTTAAAACCCTCTATTATAAGCCCAACTTAAGTTGTTTATTATGACTGTTTTTATTTTTAAGTTTCTTGGTCAATATCACAGTAGGCCTACTAATCAAAATGTTACATATTATAGTATTATCTTTACCCGGCATGTTATATAAACTTATCTGTATTAGTTTGAGTTCTTCGCGGAATATTGTGCATACAATGGGCTTCAAATTAATACTATACTTGTCAAAATATACATCAGTGTTTTCAAGAAAATCGTATTCAAAATAAGTATATTGTATTTTTAGAAAATAATGTTGTCATTGTTATTATTATTTACTGGAGGCGCTGTGAGTAACCTCCGGGTTATATTCAGTGTTTATCATCCTTGGTGAGGAACCACTTTGTGTGACTCCACGTCCTTGACTTACTAAAGGTGGTGTGGTATTTTTCTTCATGGCAGAAATGGAAAGAAAAATATTTCCAGACTCTGATTCTTCAAATGGGCCACTCAAAACAATATGAAGTTCAATGAAGAGAAATTTCAATTTACCAAATACAGAAAACTTGAGGAAATGAAAACTGTATCAGGGTATACAACAAATTCTAGCCATACTGTAGAACGAGAAAGTATTGTGAAGGACCTGGGAGTGTTGATGTCAGAGGATCTCACCTTCAAAGATCACAACAATGTATTTACTGCGTCTGCTAAAAAAAATGATAGGATGGATAATGAGAACCTTAAAATAACATAAAAGGCACAATACCATGACTCCATTGCAGTGCTCCTCTTTCTCAGTATTTGACTGGCTCCACCTCCACCATATTACCTCCCCCACTACTACCTTCTACCTCCACTACTACCACTACCACCTCCTGGCCTATATATACTCCCTCCTTCTCTCCTTTACGTTGTGTGACTTTGTAAATGGTCCAAGTCGGACCGAAACGTCATCGTAAGTTCCTCTCTTATATGTGCCAAGCCCATGATGATTCTCCTCAAATCGCTTGTTCTCTCTAGGCTGGAATACTGCTGTACACTAACTGCCCCCTTCAAGGCAGGCGGAATTGCTGACCTGGCACACGTAAGTACGATGAGGCACGTAAATTACTGGAAACGGTTGAAGGCCCTTGATCTGTATTCCCTGGAGTGCAGGCGAGAGAGATACATGATAATATACACTTGGAAAATCCTAGATTTTCCAAGTGTACCAAACTTGCACACGAAAATCACTCCTTATGAAAGTAAAAGACTCGGCAGGAGATGCAACATTCCCGCAATGAAAAGCAGGGGCACCACGAGTACACTGAGAGACAACACAGTAAGTGTCTGGGGCCCAAGACTCTTCAACTGTCTCCCAGCATACATAAGGGGGATTACCAATAGACCCCTGGCTGTCTTCAAGAAGGCACTGGACAGGAACCTAAAGCCAGTGCCTGATCAGCCAGGCTGTGGTTCATACGTCAGTTTGCGTGGGGCCAGCAGCAACAGCCTGGTTGGTCAAACCCTGATCGACCACGAGGCTGGTCTCAAACCGGGCCGCGGGGGCGTTGACCCCCGAAACCCTCTCCAAGTAAACTCCAGGTAGCCATATGATGACACATGACAGAGGCGCTCCACTGGCTCACTGGTTCACTCAGTAAAATATAATTATCACATCATAAGATGTAGAATAAAGGTTTTTCTGTAATACTAATAAAAAAACCAAGTTAGAGTAAGTTGGTGTGCGAGGTGAGAAAGTTTCACGAGGAAAACTTTGTTAACTTACCTCTCTTATATTTTTCACTAAACTGTCATGTACATATGACCAATTTGTATTTAACAAAAGGAGAAATAACATTTTTCATAGTGAAATATGAAGAAAGAATATTATATCTCACTTTCACCGTCACTGATGAGGGGCATTAACAGTTCCTATAATATACATTAATATTATCATGTACTCCATTCTTTTATATAAAAAAAATGTGACTTGAAAACACAATTAGTAATCAAATTTGCTGACACTCACCTGTAGTCCAAGACAACCAAACTGACGTTCTAAAATCTACTACGATCTTCAGCCAACTAACTGAATTGTCTGAAATCAACTGATAGATTTGCTTGATTCCCAGTTAAATGTAGACCATTTAATGGGAATGGCCTATATTTTCCCAACTAAATTAGGCATAAAAAAAATTTGGCCCTGTTCAAAGGAGATGCATCATCGCCGGAGAGGATCTCATTCAAAAGAACCCCACCTATCCTCCCCTTCCTTGTATCAAACCTGATTGCCTACCATTGCCTTCCCAGGCGGTATATGACCCACACAAGGTTTAGGGCCCCCCCCCCACAAAAAAAATCGACGAAATAAAAAAAAAATAAAAATTGACCCTAACTTGAATTTATTTATTATTAGTTTGCCTGTTACCACGTTCCTCATATTCTGACGTGTATGTTTAACATGAATCTTCCCATAACTTTTAATATATTTTAAGAAATACACCAGAAAGTGTATTCCCTACTATAGGTGTTTCAATCAGGAAAATGTACACTATGATATGGATGTAATATTTGTATACTGAAATGACTTATGAAAATATATCAAGGGTTTTCAGTAAGGCTTACAACTAAAAAGACCCAGGTTCAATCTTGGAAGGGAGAGAGGTGTATACACAACTCACATAACACCTGCTGCCCATGTTCACCTAGCAGTAAATGGGTAATTACGAGACAGCTGTTGTGAGTCTCATCCTCAGGGGGAGGGACCTGAGGATCCCAGCCGAAGTAAGCCACACTGCTTGGTTTTCTTGGCTTAACCTGAGCATTTAACCCTTGGGATTAATAAAAACAAAATATTTTCTCACTAGCAGGGATAGCACTATGCGTGTGTAAAAAAAACAAAAACACGGAACGGTTGGGGTTTGAACCCACGGAGAGTGAGTCGTAAAACTCCAGGCCAGTGCGTAAGCCACTGAGCCATAGCTTGAAACACCACCCGTTCTGTGATTTGTTTGCAATCGTGTTCTTACGATTTCGTGAGTTATGCGTGTGTGTACGTGTTTTCAAGTACCTGATGTTGTTTTTCATTTGAGGGAATACAGGTGGAGGCGGAGGTGAAATCGTCGCTGAATGAAGTGTTTGAGGCGGTGGTGGAGGTGGCTGCCACGACGCGGGGGGCGACGCCCAGCTGTCTACCCCAGCTGCTGTGTCGACGCAACTCAGGTTTCAAACCTGACTCCCTGAGGGCAGCTGTTACCCGCGCAGTCAGGTTAGTACCCTCACAGTCAGGTCAATACCCTCACAACTACCTCAATATCCTCATACTCTGGTCAGAACCCCCTCACAGCCAATTCAGTATCCTCACAATTAGGCCATTACCCTCACTATCAGGCCAGTACCTTGACTATCAGGCCAGTACCCTCACTATCAGGCCAGTACCATCACAATCAGGCCAGTACCTTCACTACTAGGCTAGTACCCTCACAATCAGGTCAGTACTCTCATCTATGAGAATGCTGACCTGTCAGGCTTTTGAATTGGCTATCAGGTCAAACATGCTGTTGCTTCTAGTGGCTTGCAACCCCACATTGTCATCACAACCAAGCTGATCACTCACTTTCAGTTGATAGTGATCCAGTTTCTTAGAAAATTTCTTCCTTTGTTCCGGAAATAATTTTAATATCAGTTTATAATTAATCGAATAGTCTTGAACCACAGATGTTGACACAATGACGTCAACGGCGCCCCTGCTTTACATTAGGTTTATTCAACATTTCCCCTCCCAGATCTCCCACCCCAACAAGTCACGACTCTGTGCTATGAGGATTAGAAACAGTGAAGTTGCCAGGTCAGTGCCATGCGATACTGAGCTTTTTACTGTGCTAGGATTAGATATTTTTACTGCCACTCTTTGTGTTCTATTTTTTTTTTTTATTCGCCGGTACTCTCCCGGCCCGGGTCTTTTCCAAGTAGTGGTGACCCGGCCTTGGCTCCCTATCTGGGGAGTGTCTCGAGACTTAAGTCTCTATTTATTAGAGACCTGAATATCCATGCCTTTACTCTTCCTTTTATACCTGTTGCCCTTATTTTATGAAATAAAGCCTTGATCTCATGTCAAATTCCCTTTCAAAATTAGTATGGATCACACATTTATTTATTTATTTATTTCAAAGCTTCATTGATTTTTATCATAATGATCTTCTGTCTGCCCATGTATCCTTTCAAAGACTTTTTTTTTTGGTGTGTATGTGTAATGTTAGAGTTACTGGCCTGTATTTTTTGGCCGCTTTTCTGTTGCCTCCTTTGTAACGAGCTGTTTGGATACTGGATATTGGAAATATTGGATAAGATAGTTATTTTAAGGGGAGATAGTGAGGATGTGGTAGTTCACCTGCTCGTGTTGCTCTGACTCACCCAGCTATTTTCCCTTGTGTTGTCCTGACTCACCCAGCTATTTTCCCTTGTGTTGTCCTGACTCACCCAGCTATTTTCCCTTGTGTTGTCCTGACTCACCCAGCTATTTTCCCTTGTGTTGTCCTGACTCACCCAGCTATTTTCCCTTGTGTTGTCCTGACTCACCCAGCTATTTTCCCTTGTGTTGTCCTGACTCACCCAGCTATTTTCCCTTGTGTTGTCCTGACTCACCCAGCTATTTTCGCTTGTGTTGTCCTGACTCACCCAGCTATTTTCCCTTGTGTTGTCCTGACTCACCCAGATACTCACCCAGTTTTTTCCCTTGTGTTGTCCTGACTCACCCAGCTATTTTCCCTTGTATGTTGTCCTATTCACCCTTGACTCACCCAGCTATTGTCCCTTGTGTTGTCCTGACTCACCCAGCTATTTTCCCTTGTGTTGTCCTGACTCACCCAGCTATTCACCCTTGTGTTGTCCTGACTCACCCAGCTATTTTCCCTTGTGTTGTCCTGACTCACCCAGCTATTTTCCCTTGTGTTGTCCTGACTCACCCAGCTATTTTCCCTTGTGTTGTCCTGACTCACCCAGCTATTCACCCTTGTGTTGTCCTGACTCACCCAGCTATTTTCCCTTGTGTTGTCCTGACTCACCCAGCTATTCACCCTTGTGTTGTCCTGACTCACCCAGCTATTTTCCCTTGTGTTGTCCTGACTCAGCCAGCTATTTTCCCTTGTGTGTCCTGACTCACCCAGCTATTTTGTGTTGTCCCTCACCCAGCTGTGTTGTCCTGACTCAGCCAGCTATTTTCCCTTGTGTTGTCCTGACTCACCCAGCTATTTTCCCTTGTGTTGTCCTGACTCACCCAGCTATTTTCCCTTGTGTTGTCCTGACTCACCCAGCTATTCACCCTTGTGTTGTCCTGACTCACCCAGCTATTCACCCTTGTGTTGTCCTGACTCACCCAGCTATTCACCCATCATCCGCTGTGTTCAGTAATAATCCCAGCATAGACGGTAACAAAATATAAACTTTCAGTAAATTAACCTTCCAAATTACATATTAAAATACATATTATTTTTGTGCTACCGTTAACCAATACATCTCGCGCTTATTATGATATATAAAGTTCCTGGTACAGAGCTGACATGTTCACATACACTCAGTCTTATTAATTTCTTTACTTCAGCGTGTTCTTAGCCTCGGGTCCTCTGCTAGAGCAGTCAGATTCAACGCTGTTAGTGCTAACTATACAAGCAATATCTGGTAGCTACGACCACTGTGAGGTAAGGCTATTCAGATGTTTCAGTCACGTTTAAAAATTACTGTTCTGTACATATAAGGAAAAATATTAATGAATTTTAAGTTGTAATCTGTTACTCTAAAAAAGATTGTCAAATAAGCTCTTTATTTATAGTCGCTCTAGTTAATGTCTGTCTTATAATTTCCAGGAGGCATTTCCAGGAGACTGTATCTATGAAACTCAGGATGATGATGACGACGATGATATGAACCTCGACTACGAACACCAAGAATTATAACAACATTTGCGCTGTGTGTAATTGTTCAAGAGTGTGAAATCAGTTGAAACTCATGTTATAACACATTCTTGTAAACAAACTCAGTACAGAAAGGACAAACGTGGTTGGCATTTGCCACTTTCCTGCATACATGGATGGGGTGGACACGACCAATAACTCTGCCCAAGAAAACTAAAGTTAGAAATATATATATATATATATATATATATATATATATATATATATATATATATATATATATATATATATATATATATATATATATGTATATATATATATATATATATATATATATATATATATATATATATATATATATATATATATATATATATATATATATATATATTTTTTTTTTTTCAACAAGTCGGCCGTCTCCCACCGAGGCAGGGTGACCCAAAAAAGAAAGAAAATCCCCAAAAAGAAAATACTTTCATCATCATTCAACACTTTCACCACACTCGCACATTATCACTGTTTTTGCAGAGGTGCTCAGAATACAACAGTTTAGAAGCATACACATATAAAGATACACAACATATCCCTCCAAACTGCCAATATCCCAAACCCCTCCTTTAAAGTGCAGGCATTGTACTTCCCATTTCCAGGACTCAAGTCCGACTATATGAAAATAACCGGTTTCCCTGAATCCCTTCACTAAATATTACCCTGCTCACACTCCAACAGATCGTCAGGTCCCAAGTACCATTCGTCTCCATTCACTCCTATCTAACACGCTCACGCACGCTTGCTGGAAGTCCAAGCCCCTTACCCACAAAACCTCCTTTACCCCCTGTATATATATATATATATATATATATATATATATATATATATATATATATATATATATATATATATATATATATATATATATATATATATATATATATATATATATATATATATATATATATATATATATATTGACTGTCCCATTAATAAAAAGTTTCCATAACTTTTTTATTATAAACCCTAGTCTGATAATAATAATAATAATAATAATAATAATAATAATAATAATAATGACTTTATTTTCCAAGAAGATACGTAAGTTATATAAATATTTTTTCAGTGTTTATTTTATACATGGTTTTTCTTACCACTACCAAAAAGGAAATAAGTCACTGACTTATTTTTGGGTTATAATAAGTAATTTACACTCTGTATGATAATTGTACTTATGTGTACCTGTGCCTAAATAAACTTAATTACCTACCTTCACTGTCAAGTAACGATGAATGAAGGTGACAATAATTCACACACAACCCACAACTTTATAAGTTGTTTACCCACTATTAATGGGGCTTAAAGCCTATCGACTATAGGCCGCACTGACTGCATGCAACTTGTTCAGAGCCATTTATGAATACAATAACCCTTAAAGTAGGGATTAAACTCTCAGCATATAAATGAGATATATTGTATATCTCAGGGAGTTTATATCCTGTGCTTGGTCATTCTTCTTGTGTTCTTCCCATTTTAGGTAAGCTTCGTCGAGTAACAGGACAAGTGTTGCTTAACATGGGTCTTACGTAAAACATGATTGCTGTCTTGTTCTGTTTCCTGTTTTCCTGTTGTGTCATTGTTCCATTGTTGTAAGATGGTATGGTAGCGTGGTTGGCTAATAATAAGAGGCGTGGAGGCAAGCCTAAGATTTATTGGGTCAATGGGTACACAATGAGTTTGGATGTTTTTAGTCTAATATCTTTGTTATGCACCCCATACCTATCCTGTGGGTGGTAGTTAAAATATTCCAGAGGTGCAAGATGGGTTCAGGGACTGGGCCCCAAAGTTTTGATAGCTGAACAAGGTACGAAGGTAATGAAATCACAAGTTACAAAGGTAATGAATCGTGTTAAGTAAGCAAATTTACTTACTTACGTTCATACATAGTTACAATCATAAACAAATTATATAGTAATGAGCAATTCACACGTCCACACCCGGTCACAACTGTAATAATATCCTTATTTACTACAAGTACATGTATAAGGTATACAGTTCTAGCTGACATCAGTGACATACTACTATGTAGAAAGCCCCTTGTTATGCTGGACATTTCAGGTAAATTAGGTCAGTGGCCTAGGATGCGACCCACACCAGTCGACTAACACCCACACACACACACACACACACACACCCACACACCCACACACACACACACACACACACACACACACACACACACACACACACACACACACACACACACACACACACACACACACAGTGAAGAGGCGGGGCCAGGAGCTTGGACTCGACCCCTGCAACCTCAACTAGGTGAGTACACACACACACAAACAGCAGAACAGCACAGCAAGGGCAAGCACACACAGAACTATCCTCAGAACACCATCCCAACACAAACTACAATCCACACGCACAGCTTCCACCCAACACCCAGCTATAGAATCCCACAGTATGCTACCAGGTCTCCCACCCTCACAGGCCCCCCAAAACACAGTGTTGGAAAGGAAACTGAAGGTATGATACACAAACGCTGATGGAATAACAAATAAGTGGGAGGAGTGGCACAAAAGAGTCAAAGAGGCATCACCGGACATCATAGCTCTCACAGAAACCAAGCTAACAGGTATGATAACAGATGCCATCTTTCCAATGGGATACCAGATCTTGAGGAAAGACAGAGGTAACAGGGGAGGTGGAGGAGTGGCACTGTTGAGCAAAAACCGATGGAATTTTGATGAGCTGGAGAGAGGAGACAGCGGAGAAGCAAGCGATTACATAGCGGGAACACTTCACTCTGGAGGTCCCAAGGTGGTAATTGCAGTGATGTATAACCCACCACAGAACAGCAGGAGACCAAGGCAAGAGTATGACGAGAGCAATAGAGCGATGGTTGACACACTGGCTGCAGTGGCCAGAAGAGCTCATGCATGCAGGGCAAAGCTCCTGATCATGGGCGATTTTAACCACAAGGAGATTGATTGGGAGAACTTGGAGCCACATGGGGGCCAAGACACATGGAGGGCTAAGATGATGGAGGTGGTACTGGAAAATTTCATGCATCAACACGTAAGGGACACTACAAGAAAGAGAGAAGAGGATGAACCAGCAAGACTGGACCTAGTATTCACCTTGAGTAGTGCAGATATTGAGGACATCGCATATGAAAGACCCCTTGGGGCCAGCAATCATGTGGTTTTAAGCTTCGAATACACAATAGAGCTACAAGTGGAGGGGGAAGCAGGAAGGCCAGGACAAATGAAGCCAAACTACAAGAAAGGGGACTACACAGGATTGAGAAACTTCCTAAACGGGGTTCAGTGGGACAGAGAACTGGCAGGGAAGCCAGTTAATGAGATGATGGAATATGTAGCACCAATGTGCAAGGAGGCTGAGGAGAGGTTTGTACCCAAGGGTAACAGGACTAATGAAAAAGCCAGGATGAGCCCATGGTTCACCCAAAGGTGCAGGGAGGCAAAAACCAAGTGTGCTAGGGAATGGAAGAAATATAGAAGCAAAGGACCCAGAAAAATAAGGAGAGCAGTCGTAGAGCCAGAAATGAATATGCACAGATAAGAAGAGAGGCCCAACGACAATATGAAAACGACACAGCAGCGAAAGCCAAATCTGACCCGAAGCTGTTATACAGCCACATCAGGAGGAAAACAACAGTCAAGGACCAGGTAATCAGGCTAAGGAAGGAAGGAGGAGAGACAGAGGAGACAGAAGGGGCTCCAGAAAGACGGAGAGGTGGGGCACACCACCAAGTGCTGGACACAGTACACACAACCAAGGAAGAAGTGAAGAGGCTTCTGAGTGAGCTAGATACCTCAAAGACAATGGGGCCGGATAACATCTCTCCATGGGTATTGAGAGAGGGAGCAGAGGCGCTATGTGCACCCCTAACAACAATATTCAATACATCTATCGAAACAGGGAGATTGCCTGAGGCATGGAAGACAGCAAATGTAGTCCCAATCTTTAAAAAAGGAGACAGACATGAAGCACTAAACTACAGACCAGTGTCACTGACATGCATAGTATGCAAAGTCATGGAGAAGATTATCAGGAGAAGAGTGGTGGAACACCTAGAAAGGAATGATCTCATCAACAGCAGCCAACATGGTTTCAGGGATGGGAAATCCTGTGTCACAAACCTACTGGAGTTCTATGACATGGTGACAGCAGTAAGACAAGAGAGAGAGGGGTGGGTGGATTGCATTTTCTTGGACTGCAAGAAGGCGTTGACACAGTTCCACACAAGAGATTAGTGCAAAAACTGGACGACTAAGCAGGGATAACAGGGAAGGTACTACAATGGATCAGGGAATACTTGTCAGGAAGACAGTAGCGAGTCATGGTACGTGGCGAGGTGTCAGAGTGGGCACCTGTGCCCAGAGGGGTCCCACAGGGGTCAGTCCTAGGACCAGTGCTGTTTCTGGTATTTGTGAACGACATGACGGAAGGAATAGACTCCGAAGTGTCCCTGTTTGCAGATGACGTGAAGTTGATGAGAAGAATTCATTCGATCGAAGACCAGGCAGAACTACAAAGGAATCTGGACAGGCTGCAGACCTGGTCCAGCAATTGGCTCCTGGAGTTCAACCCCACCAAGTGCAAAGTCATGAAGATTGGAGATGGGCAAAGAAGACCGCAGACGGAGTACAGTCTAGGGGGCCAGAGACTACAAACCTCACTCACGGAAAAAGATCTTGGGGTGAGTATAACACCAGGCACATCTTCTGAAGCGCACATCAACCAAATAACTGCTGCAGCATATGGGCGCCTAGCAAACCTCAGAACAGCAATCCGACATCTTAATGAGGAATCGTTCAGGACCCTGTACACCGTGTACGTTAGGCCCATATTGGAGTATGCGGCACCAGTTTGGAACCCACACCTAGCCAAGCACGTAAAGAAACTAGAGAAAGTGCAAAGGTTTGCAACAAGACTAGTTCCAGAGCTAAGAGGTATGTCCTACGAGGAGAGGTTAAGGGAAATCAACCTGACGACACTGGAGGACAGGAGAGATAGGGGGGACATGATAACGACATACAAAATACTGAGAGGAATTGCCAAGATGAACAAAGACAGGATGTTCCAGAGATGGGACACAGCAACAAGGGGACACAGTTGGAAGTTGAAGACACAGATGAATCACAGGGATGTTAGGAAGTATTTCTTCAGCCATAGAGTAGTCAGGAAGTGGAATAGTTTGGGAAGCGATGTAGTGGAGGCAGGATCCATACATAGCTTTAAGCAGAGGTATGATAAAGCTCACGGTTCAGGGGGAGTGACCTAGTAGCGACCAGTGAAGAGGCGGGGCCAGGAGCTTGGACTCGACCCCTGCAACCTCAACTAGGTTAATACAACTAGGTGAGTACACACACACACACACACACACACACACACACACACACACACACACACACACACACACACACACACACACACACGTGGTAACGTTTTATTTACAGGGGGCAAAGTCAGGGTAATTTTCCAGAATGGTCTGTAATATACCACTGTGGATAAAATACTTTGACATTTTAAACATTTCTGAGTGAGTTGTTTCTAAATTCATTAATTTGATCACACTCCAGTACATAATGACGCAAGGTGTGACAATAGTCCATCTGGCAAAGTTTACATTTCGTTTGGTCTACATCTGGTGGTGGGGATTTAACCTGCCAAAAATACTTGTAACCCAGCCGGAGCCGGGCGGTAGTGACATCCAAGAGTCTGCTTATTTTGTTGGATGCACCATAGACATGTGGCTCCCCCTGCATGATAGAATGATGATAGATGGCCTGACTTGTGTCAATCTCTCTGAGTCTTAAGTCAATAAAATTCAGTTTGAAGTTCTTTTCGCATTATTGTTCTCAAACTGCTACCTGACAAGCCAAGATTGCAATCTACCCCTCTTTGAAAGCATACAACTTAGCCAATTCATCAGTTCTATCATGCATCTGAAGATCAATGTGAGATGGAATCTACAACATGTGCACTCTGACTTCACTGTCCACAATCCTACTATGCCTGTGTCTGGCTTCTGACACAAGTATGTCACACTTTATGCTTAATTAATGAGTTGAGAGCATTTATGGATGACAGAGAATCAGTTACATGGACGCATTTAAGGGCAAGGAGTATGGCAAACAGTTCTGTTTGAAAGGTAGACGCCCGGTTATTGATGCGTGCTCCAATTTCTTTAGGAGAGCCATCACTCTGTACGACAACAACAGTACTACCAGCTGCACCAGTGGGTTAGTGAACAGAATCATCAACGTAAATAATTTCTGAGTGTGTGTTGTGTGACTAAGCTATCAATACAGCTTCAGGCATCCTGTTTGGTTTCAAGGCGAAGCTTCGGTTGTGATTTAAGAAGTAGTTTGGGGGGAAATGGAGGGATGGTAGTTTGGAATGGGGTAACATTCCACGGAGCGGCGAAGTGCCACTGTTGCCTTACTTGACATAGCTCATGTATCTGATTCATGAAGTCGGGACATGCCTACGGAATGTCATATTCAGGGTTTTAAATTGTTCCAAGTAGATAGAAGTATCGGGGGGTGGGGTGGCATTGTATGATCGCTTGAACTGTTGCATAAAAACGGGTATTAAGTCTGAAGTAACACATACAGAGTCTGTTTGGATAGAATTTTCAGAGGGGCATGAAAAACTGATTTTAGGAGTGATATACCGTCCCCCAAACTTAGATAGGGACCAAGGGAGACTACTATGGGAGGAAATTGTTAAGGCCATAAGGCACGATAGTGTAGTAATTCTAGGAGACTTTAACTTTAGTCATATTGATTGGAATTTCTTGACTGGGAATTTAGAATCATACGACTTCTTAGAAGTAGTTCAGGATTGTTTTTTGAAGCAGTTTGTGACAGAACCTACAAGGGGAAATAACCTGCTTGACTTAGTTATGGCAAACAATGAATTCCTTGTTAATAATTTAGAAATTTCAGAGGAACTGGGTGCTAGCGACCACAAATCAATTACATTTAGCATTGAATGGAAGTACGATAGTAGCGATAACTCAGTAACAGTCCCAGATTTTTGCTTAGCAGATTACGATGGGCTTAGAGAACACTTATCATCTGTTGACTGGGGTAACGAAGTGAGCTATCAATATGACAGTTTTCTGAACACTATACATGCTGCTCAAAGAACGTTTATCCCATATAAAGAAATTAGATCAAATAGAAATGACCCAAAATGGATGAATAATAGGCTGAAATATCTACTAGGGCATAAGAAAGGAATTTATAGGCGTATCAAAAGAGGTGAGGGTCATCTTATGAATCAGTATATTGACATTAAGAGGGACATTAAAAAGGGGATAAGAAAAGCTAAAAGGGACTATGAAATTAAAGTTGCTAGGGATTCTAAAACTAATCCAAAAAGTTTTTTCCAGGTCTATAGAACAAAAGTTAGAGATAAGATAGGTCTCATTAAAAATAACTATGGGCACCTTACTGACAAAGAGAATGAAATGTGCTCGATTTTTAATAATTATTTTCTCTCAGTTTTTACACAGGAAGACACTAACAATATTCCAGTAATTAATTTTTATAGTGGGCTAGAAGAAGATAAATTATGTAACATCACAGTCACTAGTGAAATGGTTGTGAAGCAGATAGACAGACTGAAGCAAAATAAGTCGCCGGGTCCTGATGAGGTTTTTTCAAGGGTTCTTAAGGAATGCAAAATGGAACTCTGTGAACCATTAACTAATATTTTTAATTTATCTCTTCAAACAGGTGTAGTGTCTGATATGTGGAAGATGGCTAATGTAATTCCTATTTTTAAAACAGGGCACAAGTCGTTACCGTCAAATTACCGCCCAATAAGCCTGACCTCAATTGTAGGCAAATTACTAGAGTCAATTATAGCTGAGATTATAAGAAGCCATCTCGATAAGCATAGCTTGATTAATGATACTCAGCATGGATTCACAAGAGGCCGGTTTTGTCTAAGTAATTTATTAACTTTCTTCAGTAAAGCTTTTGAGGCTGTTGACCACGATAAAGAATTTGATATTATTTACTTAGATTTTAGTAAGGCTTTTGATAGAGTTCCGCACCATAGACTGTTAAAGAAAGTGGCAGCTCATGGCATTGGGGAAAAAGTGCTCTCGTGGATCGAGTCATGGCTCACTGACAGGAAGCAGAGAGTGTCCATAAATGGGGTTAAATCCGAGTGGGGATCTGTAACAAGTGGCGTTCCACAGGGATCAGTCTTGGGCCCGTTGTTGTTTATAATATATATCAATGATCTTGATGAGGGAATTACTAGTGATATGAGCAAATTCGCCGATGACACAAAGATAGGTAGGATAATTGATTCAAACGTAGATGTTATGGAACTTCAGGAGGATTTAAACAAACTCTATTCTTGGTCAGAAAAGTGGCAGATGCAGTTCAATGTAGATACATGCAAGGTTCTGAAGCTTGGGAGTGCCCATAACCCTAGTACTTATAAGTTAAATGATGTAGAACTTAGCCATACAGATTGCGAAAAGGACTTGGGGGTTATGGTGAGCAGCAACCTTAAACCAAGACAGCAATGCCTAAGCGTACGTAATAAGGCAAATAGTAATAAAGTTGGTAGAATTACCGACAATATGTAAAGTAAAAGGACACAAGTGCAACTAATGTGACATTTATTGTGGCAACGTTTCGCTCTCCAGGAGCTTTATCAAGCCATGGCTTGATAAAGCTCCTGGAGAGCGAAACGTTGCCACAATAAATGTCACATTAGTTGCACTTGTGTCCTTTTACTTTACAATAAGGCAAATAGATTATTGGAATTTATATCAAGAAGTGTAAGCAACAGAAGTCCAGAGGTCATACTGCAGCTTTATACATCATTAGTAAGGCCTCACCTAGATTATGCAGCTCAGTTCTGGTCTCCATATTACAGAATGGACATAAATTCGTTAGAAAACATTCAGCGTAGGATGACTAAATTAATACATAGCATTAGAAATCTTCCTTATGAAGAAAGATTGAAGACTCTTAAGTTACATTCACTTGTTAGACGAAGAATGAGGGGAGACCTGATCGAAGTGTATAAGTGGAAGATAGGTATTAATAAAGGGGATATTAATAAGGTCTTGAGGATGTCTCTCCAAGAGAGAACCCGCAGTAATGGATTTAAATTAGATAAGTTTAGAAAGGACATAGGAAAGTATTGGTTTGGAAATAGGGTAGTTGATGAGTGGAACAGTCTACCTAGTTGGGTTATTGAGGCTGGGACTTTGGGTAGTTTCAAATTTAGGTTGGATAAGTACATGAGTGGGAGGGGTTGGATTTGAGTGGGACTTTCACATCAGAGCTTATTTCTTGGGTGGCATTGAAAATTGGGTTGGGCAAATGTTTTGTTAGTGGGATGAATTGTAAAGGACCTGCCTAGTATGGGCCAACAGGCCTCCTGCAGTGTTCCTCCTTTCTTATGTTCTTATGATGAAATTAAGACACATGTGTAACATCTGGGTATCTTTATTGTAGACGTTTCGCCATCCAGTGGCTTTATCAATACAAATTCCAGGACATAACTTGAAGACAGTAGAACTATGTACAGAAGATGAATGGAAAGCCAGAAACGATGAAGAAGAAAGAGACTGCTGTGGAAACTCCCGTGGAAACCTCCAACGCATTCTCGGTGCTACCCGACGAATGTGAGTCTACTACTGGGATCGTCACGACGAACGACAACAAGGAAGGTAAGAATATTGTTGTTGTTGGGGATAGCCAGGTTAGATACATGGATAGGGCATTCTGCTTGAAGGACAGGAGTAGGAGACAAAGGGTATGCTTTCCTGGGGCTGGGATGGAGGACATTGTTAGCCGGCTTGACAACATCATGAACGGTAATGGGATCAATCCTATTATTTGCCTCAGTGCTGGAGGCAATGATGTAGGCAAGCGTAGAAGTGAGGATTTAGTTAGAAAGTTCAGGACAGCTATAGACATGATTAGGAAGAAGGGGGGGCGCCCTGTTATATGTGGCATTTTGCCAAGAAGAGGTGTTGGTAATGAATGGTTGTCCAGAGCAATTGGTATTAATTGTTGGCTGGATAAACACTGTAAGGATAATGCAGTACCATTCATTGACAACTGGGACAACTTCTATGGCCGAAATGACATGTATGCCAGGGATGGGGTTCACTTATCCAGGGCAGGTGTGGGTTTTCTTGCTAACTCAGTTGAGGGGGTTGTTAGGACTTTAAACTAGGATTAGTTAGAGGTATGGGTTTAGAAATGATTAATAATGAGTATGGATATATTGACTTATGCTCTGATATTAAGAATCTTAATAGTAACTGTCATGGAGTAACTCTGGGTAATGATAATTTCAGAAATTGTGTAAAAACAAAGATGAATAGGAAAAATGTGCAGAAGAAAAAACATATGATGGTATTTTATGCTAACAGTCGAAGTGCAAGAAATAAAATTAATGAACTACGTTTGGTAGCATGTGCTGGGAACTTTGATATCATTGCATTAACTGAAACGTGGTATGATTTAAAGAGTCGGGATATGACTGCTGAGTGTAATATTCAGGGATTTAAGTTATTCAATGTGGATAGATGTAATGGGAAGGGGGGAGGAGTTGCATTGTATGTTCGAGAAAATATTAATTGCTGCATAAAAACAGGTATAAAAATAGATGGAGCAGTAACAGAGTCTGTTTGGGTAGAGTTCGTGGAGGGTCAAGAAAAACTAATTCTAGGTGTAATATACCGACCTCCAGGCTTGGATCACGATAGAGGGAGACTTCTTTGGGACGAAATTGTTAGGGCTTCTGGACACAGTAACGTAGTCATAGTAGGGGACTTTAACTTTAGCCAAATTGACTGGAATTCTTTGACAGGTAATCTAGAGTCCAGTGACTTCATGGAAACAGTTCAGGACTGTTTTCTGAAACAGAGTGTAACTGAACCTACCAGGGGTAATAATTTGCTAGACCTAGTCTTGTCAAATAAGGAAACACTCGTGAACAATCTGGAGATCACTGAAGAGCTTGGCGCAAGTGATCACAAATCCATCACCTTTAGCATTAATTGGGAATGCAAGAATAATGATAATACAGTAAAAATCCCCGATTTTCGTTCTGCCGATTATAATGGACTTAGGGAACATCTGTCTAATCTTGATTGGGGTTATCTAGCTAATGATTTTATTAACGATAATCATACTTATGAATATGAAGGGATCTGCTTTTATGATTGTTTTCTTAATAATGTACACAGTGCCCATTCCCCAGAGAGAAATTAGGTCTAATAATAACGATCCCAAATGGGTTAACAGGAGGCTAAAGCATCTATTAGGGGAGAAAAGGGGAATTTATAGGCGCATCAGAAGAGGAGAGGTTAACCTTACTGACCAATATGTTCAGCTTAAAAGAGAAGTAAAAAAGGCGATTAGAAAGGCTAAATGTGACTATGAAATTAGAGTTGCTAATGAATCAAAGACTAATCCAAAGGGGTTCTTTCAAGTGTATAGGACGAAGGTGAAGGAAAAAGTAGGACCTCTGAAATCTGGGAATGGACAGCTGACGGATAATGAACTGGAAATGTGTTCCTTATTTAATGACTATTTTTTGTCAGTTTTTACACAGGAAGATGTAAATGAGATTCCAGTAATTAACAATTATTTAGTTCCTGATGAATTTAAGTTAACTAATATTACTGTCACGAGGGACATGGTTATTAAACAGATAGACAAACTGAAACAAAATAAGTCCCCGGGACCCGATGAGTTGTTTTCAAGGGTACTTAAGGAATGCAAGATGGAGCTTAGTCAGCCATTAACGAGTGTATTCAATGTGTCCATCCTTACCAGTGTTGTGCCAGAGATGTGGAAGATGGCTAATGTGGTTCCTATATTCAAATCAGGGGATAAGTCCACTCCTTCAAATTATCGTCCAATAAGCCTGACATCTATAGTGGGCAAGTTATTAGAATCAATTATAGCTGACATTATCAGAAGTCACCTTGAAGAGCATAACTTAATAAATGAATCTCAGCATGGATTCACGAGAGGTCGTTCCTGCCTGACAAACTTACTGACGTTCTTCAATAGAACATTTGAGGCAGTTGACAGTGATAAGGAATATGATATTGTTTATTTGGATTTTAGTAAAGCCTTCGACAGAGTACCTCACAAGAGACTCTTAAGAAAAGTGGCAGCTCATGGTATAGGAGGTAAAGTTCTAGCATGGATTGAGGCATGGCTTACCAATAGAAAGCAGAGAGTTACCATTAATGGAGTGAAATCTGAATGGGGATTAGTCACTAGTGGCGTTCCACAAGGATCAGTTTTAGGCCCTCTCTTGTTCATAATTTACATTAATGACCTTGATGAAGGGATTACTAGTGACATGAGTAAGTTTGCTGATGATACAAAGATAGGCCGTATAATTCACTCTGAGGAGGATATCAATGAACTCCAGGACGATTTGAACAAATTAATGTCTTGGTCTGAGAAATGGCAGATGAAGTTTAATGTGGATAAGTGTAAGGTACTTGCCCTTGGTAATGAAAATAACCCTCGAAGCTATAATCTAGGCCCATACTAGGCAGGTCCTTTACAATTCATCCCACTAACAAACATTTGACCAACCCAATTTTCAATGCTACCCAAGAAATAAGCTCTGATGTGCAAGTCCCACTCAAATCCAACCCCTCCCACTCATGTACTTATCCAACCTAAATTTGAAACTACCCAAAGTCCTAGCCTCAATAACCCAACTAGGTAGACTGTTCCACTCATCAACTACACTATTTCCAAACCAATACTTTCCTATGTCCTTTCTAAATCTAAACTTATCTAATTTAAATCCATTACTGCGGGTTCTCTCTTGGAGAGATATCCTCAAGACCTTGTTAATATCCCCTTTATTAATACCTATCTTCCACTTATACACTTCGATCAGGTCTCCCCTCATTCTTCGTCTAACAAGTGAATGTAACTTAAGAGTCTTCAATCTTTCTTCATAAGGAAGATTTCTAATGCTATGTATTAATTTAGTCATCCTACGCTGAATGTTTTCTAACGAATTTATGTCCATTCTGTAATATGGAGACCAGAATTGAGCTGCATAATCTAGGTGAGGCCTTACTAATGATGTATAAAGCTGCAGTATGACCTCTGGACTTCTGTTGCTTACACTTCTTGATATAAATCCCAGTAATCTATTTGCCTTATTACGTACGCTTAGGCATTGCTGTCTTGGTTTAAGGTTGCTGCTTACCATAACCCCCAAGTCCTTTTCGCAATCTGTATGGCTAAGTTCTACATTATTTAACTTATAAGTGCTAGGGTTATGGACACTCCCGAGCTTCAGAACCTTGCATTTATCTACATTGAACTGCATCTGCCACTTTTCTGACCAAGAGTAGAGTTTGTCTAAATCCTCCTGAAGTTCCCTAACATCTACGTTTGAATCAATTATCCTACCTATCTTCGTGTCATCGGCGAATTTGCTCATATCACTAGTAATTCCTTCATCAAGATCATTGATATATATTATAAACAACAACGGGCCCAAGACTGATCCCTGTGGAACGCCACTTGTTACTGATCCCCACTCGGATTTAACCCCATTTATGGACACTCTCTGCTTCCTGTCTGTGAGCCATGATTCGATCCACGAGAGCACTCTTCCCCCAATGCCATGAGCTGCTACTTTCTTCAACAGTCTTTGGTGCGGAACTCTATCAAATGCCTTACTAAAATCTAAGTAAATAATATCAAATTCTTTATCGTGGTCAACAGCCTCAAAAGCTTTACTGAAAAAAGTTAATAAATTAGTTAGACAAGACCGGCCTCTTGTGAATCCATGCTGAGTATCATTAATCAAGCTATGCTTATCGAGATGGCTTCTTATAATCTCAGCTATAATTGACTCTAGTAATTTGCCTACAATTGAGGTCAGGCTTATTGGGCGGTAATTTGACGGTAACGACTTGTCCCCTGTTTTAAAAATAGGAATTACATTAGCCATCTTCCACATATCAGACACTACACCTGTTTGAAGAGATAAATTAAAAATATTTGTTAATGGTTCACAGACTTCCATTTTGCATTCCTTTAGAACCCTTGAAAAAACCTCATCAGGACCCGGTGACTTATTTTGCTTCAGTCGGTCTATCTGCTTCACAACCATTTCACTAGTGACTATGATGTTACATAATTTATCTTCTTCTGGCCCACTATAAAAGTTAATTACCGGAATATTATTAGTGTCTTCCTGTGTAAAAACCGAGAGAAAATAATTATTTAAAATCGAGCACATTTCATTCTCTTTGTCAGTAAGATGCCCATAGTTATTTTTAAGGGGACCTATCTTATCTCTGACTTTTGTTCTATATACCTGGAAAAAAACTTTTTGGGTTAGTTTTAGAATCCCTAGCAACTTTAATTTCATAGTCCCTTTTAGCTTTTCTTATCCCCTTTTTAATGTCCCTCTTAGTGTCAATATACTGATTCATAAGATGACCCTCGCCTCTTTTGATACGCCTATAAATTCCTTTCTTATGCCCTAGTAGATATTTCAGACTATTATTCATCCATTTTGGGTCATTTCTATTTGATCTAATTTCTTTATAAGGGATAAATGTTCTTTGAGCAGCATGTATTGTGTTCAGAAAACTGTCATATTGATAGCTCTCTTCGTTACCCCAGTCAACAGATGATAAGTGTTCTCTAAGCCCATCGTAATCTGCTAAGCGAAAATCTGGGACTGTTACTGAGTTATCCCTACTATCATACTTCCATTCAATTCTAAATGTAATTGATTTGTGGTCGCTAGCACCCAGTTCTTCTGAAACTTCTAAATTATTAACAAGGGATTCATTGTTTGCCAGAACTAAGTCAAGCAGGTTATTACCCCTTGTAGGTTCTGTCACAAACTGCTTCAGAAAACAATCCTGAACTACTTCTAAGAAGTCGTATGATTCTAAATTCCCAGTCAAGAAATTCCAATCAATATGACTAAAGTTAAAGTCTCCTAGAATTACTACATTATCGTGCCTTGTGGCCCTAACAATTTCCTCCCATAGTAGTCTTCCCTGGTCCCTATCTAAATTTGGGGGACGGTATATCACACCTAAAGTTAATTTTTCATGCCCCTCTGAAAATTCTATCCAAACAGACTCTGTATGTGTTACTTCAGACTTAATACCCGTTTTAATGCAACAGTTCAAGCGATCTCGGACATACAATGCCACCCCACCCCCCTTCCCGATACTTCTATCTACTTGGAACAATTTGAAACCCTGAATGTGACATTCTGCAGGCATGTCCCGACTTTTTGAATTAAACCACGTCTTAGTAATGGCAAATACATCTATGTTACCTGCACTAGCAACTAGTCTCGACTCGTCCATCTTATTCCTAGCACTGCGACTATTTGTGTAATATATACTTAAGGACCCTCCTTTCTCTTTATCATTCCTGCTCCTTTCTGTTATTCCACTAAACCTATTACTGTCCTTGTCAATTAGTGGCACTGGCTTTCTGATATCCACCTCATTTTGCCTATTACTAGTTCTCCTAGTACTCATATTACTACCCTGAGACTTCACAGTTTTCCCGCAGAAACCCATACCACTAACTATTCCTAGTTTAAAGACCTAACAGCTCCCTCCACTGCGTTGGCCAGTGCTCCCACCCCACACCTAGATAAGTGAACCCCATCCCTGGCATACATGTCATTTCTGCCATAGAAGAGGTCCCAGTTGTCAATGAATGTTACCGCATTTTCCTTACAGTATTTGTCCAGCCAGCAATTGACACCAATTGCTCTGGACAACCATTCATTTCCAACTCCTCTCCTTGGCAAAATGCCACATATGACAGGTTTGCCACCCTTCTTCCTAATTATCTCTATTGCTGACCTATACCTGCTAATCAGGTCCTCACTCCTACGTCTGCCAACATCGTTGCCTCCAGCACTGAGACAGATAATAGGATTGCTCCCATTACCTCTCATGATGTCATCCAGACGGTTAACAATATCCTTCATCCCAGCCCCAGGAAAACATACTCTCTGCCTCCTACTCCTATCCTTCAAACAGAATGCCCTATCCATGTACCTAATCTGGCTATCCCCAACAACAACAATGTTTTTACCTTCCTTGGCGTCGTCCGTAGTGATGCTCCGAGTAGTCGACTCACATTCTCCAGGTAGCATTACACCACTTGTAGAATTCGTCATGACGTTCTCGATGGTCTTCGTTGGGGTTTCTAGGGATGTCTCACTCACGTCTGCCAATGCTTCCTTGGTGCTCGTTGTGGCATTCCCAGTAGAACACTCACATTCGTCAGGTAGCACCGAGAATGAGTTGGAAGTTTCCACGGCAGTCTTCTGGTTTCTCGTTGTTTCTGCCTCTCCAACCGTTTTCTTAATCTTCAGCTTGGTTCCATGTTGCCCGACCACTGACCAAGCTCCCTTCTTAACCTGGGGACTCACAACAGGTGGATTACTACGAATCCTCTTGTTCTCCTCCGTTAATCGCCGTATCTCCAGTTTAGCAACTCTGAGTTCTTCTCTCAGCTGCTGGTAAAGCTGCTCAAGAGAGGGCATCCTGGTTCAGATTCACAGAGAGCACACAAACAGGTCTTCACGAGCACACAAACAGGTCTTCACGAAGTATAAGTAACAGAAGTCCAAAAGTTATTTTACAGCTCTATACATCACTAGTGAGGCCTCATTTAGATTATGCTGCTCAGTTTTGGTCCCCTTACTACAGGATGGACATAGACTCATTAGAGAACATACAGAGAAGAATGACTAAAATGATTTACTGTGTAAGGAACCTCCCGTATGAAGATAGACTTAAAGCCTTAAATCTCCACTCTCTGGAGAGGCGTAGAATGAGGGGAGATATCATTGAAGTGTATAAGTGGATGACGGGCATAAACAAGGGAGACATTAATAAAGTACTGAGGTTGTCGAACCAGGTAAG
The DNA here is from genome assembly GCF_038502225.1 of Cherax quadricarinatus. NCBI lineage: Eukaryota > Metazoa > Arthropoda > Malacostraca > Decapoda > Parastacidae > Cherax > Cherax quadricarinatus. Next base: position 29,362,381 of record NC_091295.1, read on the forward strand.
AACCAGGAATAATGGATTTAAGTTGGATAAATTTAGATTTAGAAAGGACATAGGTAAGTACTGGTTTTCTAACAGAGTTGTAGATGCGTGGAACAGTCTTCCCAGTGGGGTAATAGAGGTTAGGACCTTGGGTAGCTTTAAGATGAGACTGGACAAATATATGAGTGGGAGGGGCTGGGTTTGATTGGTGTCAAGGGGTACGGGAGTTATTTCTTGAGTAGCTTTAGGTAGATGTCGTTTTGATAAGGACCTGCCTCGTATGGGCCAGTAGGCCTTCTGCAGTGTTCCTACATTCTTATGTTCTTATGTTCTAATCAGGCCCTCAACCTTGGAGTAGGTGTGAAGAGCACCGTAGTCGTGGAGATTCTGTAGCAGAAGCAAGGAGCCTGGCGCTTATATACTAACGTCAGATGGAAATGGGACGTGTAGCAGACGAGGGCATAGTCACTGGTAGGCGGGATTCCCCAGTGGAAGTAGGTCCTACCCAAAGAGATGGGTTAGTTGTAGTACTAGTTGTCGAAGTCGTGAAGGTTATGTACATGTCCTCAGAATCAAGATTCCATGATGTTGCAGTGTCTGACAAGTTGTACAAGAATGGTATACAATACCGACAAGATTCATGCGGAGGTCGGTTCCAGTTTTTTCGATCCATCTGGAGGGGTGTTCACCAGTGCTGAGGAAAGTTTGGAGGGCTTCTGTGCAGGGATTTGAATGGGCTTTTCTGAGCATATTAACCCCAATTAGGATATTTCTTTCAGTAACACGATCTCTGATGCTTGGAATATCAAGTTCTTTCTGCATATTTAAAATTTTTGGAAGTACGAGGGCATCCTAAAATGATCCTCATTGCTTCGTTCTGCAGTTTGTCCATCCCTCCAAGCTTCCAGTCAGACACAAGAGTAAGTAGTGGCGCAGCATAATCAACCAATGATCTAATATAAGCAGGATATATAATTTTCATAATTTTAACATTAGCACCATACCTGGGGTGAAACCCAGCCACAACTCTAAGTGCTCTCAGCTTTTCTTTGTATTGGCGACAAAATCTTATTACAGCAGGCCCAAGTAATGGGACCTCAAAGCCTAGATACCTGTGTCTGGTTACATATTCTAGAAGAGACCCATCATGCAACTGGATCTGGCGAACTGTGCCTCTTTGTCGAGGAGGACGCCTGTTGAGTATCTTTGTTTTATCAGAAGAGATTATCAACCCCAGGTCCTGACACGACGCTAGTACATGGTTAAGAATGTTTTGGGTGTTGGAAAATCCGGTAGTGTGAATCATTACATCATCAGCAAAACTAATCATATGTTTGGATGGTGCTAGCCCTACGCCGAGGGAATAGGTCTGCAAGAGAGAGTGAAAGAGGGTATATCTGGCTTATTCTGCATCTGACCAGTTAATGAGAGCGACACAGGGTACACTGAGCTGAGCTGTTAAGTTTCTGCCAGGTCCGCTAGGCAGTAGTGCAGGTGTGATGTAAACGGTTTAAAAAGCCGACAAGTTGAATAATGAGACACTTTTGTAACATTTGGGAATCTTTATTGAGGAAACGTTCACCAGCCAGTGGCTTCTTCTGTCCAATACAGAGAAGAACGGAGAAAGATGAGGAGGAGTTTGAGGTAATCAGTCCCTCAGCCTGGAATCGATGTGTTCAGTCCAACAATCCTGAAAAAAGTACAATATATAGTATGGTATAATGTTTATTAGGCAACACGACAAGTGTTTCCTGACGCGAGTCTTAGTGAATTGATCAGCAGCTGGAGCTTTTGGTCATCTGACAGAGGCCTTCCACATACAGCATATGCTCGTAGAAGTGACTTATATACTGCAGTCAGGTGAGAAGAAGCAGGAGGAAGCAGAGTCACCATTGGACAAATCCGCTAGTGTAAGCAGGTCATGCTTGTAAGTTGGGCAAGTTTGCCTTGCCTACAGGCGTACTTGGAGAGGATTTCGGGGGTCAACGCCCCCGCAGCCCGGTCTGTGACCAGGCTTAATCAACCAGGCTGTTAATGTTGGCCGCATGTAAACCGACGTACGAACCACAGCCCGGCTGGTCAGAGGTACTGACTTTAGGTGTCTGTCCAGTGCCTTTTTGAAGACAGCCAGGGGTCTATTGGTAATCTCCCTTATATATGCTGGGAGGCAGCTGAACAGTCTTGGGCCCCTGACACTTATTGTGTTGTCTCAGCGTACTCGTGGTGCCCCTGCTTTTCATCGGGGGAATGTTGCACCTCCTGCCGAGTCTTGCTTACGTAGGGAGTGATTTTCGAGTGCAATTTTGGCACTAATCCCTCTAGGATTTTCCAAGTGTATATTATCACGTATCTCTCTCGCCTGCATTCCAGGGAATACAAGTCAAGGATCTTCAACTGTTTCCAGTAATTTAGGTGTTTTATCGTACTGATGTGTGCCATAAAGGTTCTCTGTACATTCTCAAGGTCAACAATTTCACCTGAAAGGCGCTGTTAGTGCACGGCAATATTCCAGTTTAGAGATGACAGGAAAACCATTCTGTGAGATGGAGTATAACATGAAAGCCGTCCTACCAGGAGGTTGAAATGGGCCGGTCCTCTACCAAGCCTCCATGTGGATCAGGGCTTGATAAACCAAGCTGCTACTGCTGGCCGCGCACAATCCAGCGTACGAACCTCCACCCGGCTGATCGTTGCGTCCTAGGTAAACATAGTTCTTGCTCTAACCTTGTAAAATGTAAAGATCAGAATAGAAGCACAATTAATGTTGTTACACAAATTCTGTTTAAAGACCTGTGTATTCAACTGTTAACCCGGGATGCCAGGAAGGTTAGTAATCATACACAAATAACCCGCACCCTCTCTTCTATGTGTGGGTTATTTGTGTATTGTTCCAGCCTTTTTTTGTTGTTGGTTAGTAATCAAGATAACCCATGAAAGCCAAGTGGGGTTCTTTGGTCCTCTATTTTCAGGATGCGACCCACAACTAATATCCAGGTACCCATTTATTGATTGTAGGTGTTAATTAAGACTTGTCCATGACTCACGAAATCGTAACGACACGATTGCAGAGAAACCATACAGTACATGTACTCGCTCCCATCTTGTTCCTCATCCTCATATCCGACATAGACAAGGATGTCAGCCACAGCACCGTGTCTTCCTTTGCAGATGACACCCGAATCTGCATGACAGTGTTTTCCATTGCAGACACTGCAAGGCTCCAGGCGGACATCAACCGAATCTTTCAGTGAGCTGCAGAAAACAATATGAAGTTCGTAAATTAGACACATGTGCAACTCTTGGGTATCTTTATTGAGGAAACGTTTCGCCGTTTCGCCACACAGTGGCTTCATCAGTCCATACGTAGGAGAAACTTGAAGAACAGGAGGAGAATGAGGTAATCAGTCCCTCAACCTTGAGTCGATGTGTTCAGTCCATCAATCTTGAGTAGAATACGGCATATGAGCGGAGAAGCAGCTTATAAACCGTATGGCAGGAGAGGTGTAGCAGTCATAGGTGTTGTCACATTTGTTCAATGTGGAAGTAGGTCGTGCCCAAGAATTAGGCAAGCGAAGAATTCCTAAGTATTAAGATCCCAAGAAGTTGCAGTGTCTGACAGGTTTGTAGATGGATGGTTCAGAGAACCGACATGTTGATAAATTAGACACATGTGCAACTCTTGAACAAATGTGACAACACCTATGACTGCTACACCTCTCCTGCCATACGGTTTATAAGCTGCTTCTCCGCTCATATGCCGTATTCTACTCAAGATTGATGGACTGAACACATCGACTCAAGGTTGAGGGACTGATTACCTCATTCTCCTCCTGTTCTTCAAGTTTCTCCTACGTATGGACTGATGAAGCCACTGTGTGGCGAAACGTTTCCTCAATAAAGATACCCAAGAGTTGCACATGTGTCTAATTTATCAACATGTCGGTTCTCTGAACCATCCATCTACAAATATGAAGTTCAACGATGAGAAATTTCAATTACTCAGATATGGTAAACACGAGGAAATTAAATCTTCATCAGAGTACAAAACAAATTCTGGCCACAAAATAGAGCGAAACACCAACGTCAAAGACCTGGGAGTGATCATGTCAGAGGATTTCACCTTCAAGGACCATAACATTGTATCAATCGCATCTGCTAGAAAAATGACAGGATGGATAATGAGAACCTTCAAAACTAGGGAGGCCAAGCCCATGATGACACTCTTCAGGTCACTTGTTCTATCTAGGCTGGAATATTGCTGCACACTAACAGCACCTTTCAAGGCAGGTGAAATTGCTGACCTAGAAAATGTACAGAGAACCTTCACGGCGCGCATAACGGAGATAAAACACCTCAATTACTGGGAGCGCTTGAGGTTACCTGGAGGTTACCTGGAGGTTATTCCGGGGATCAACGCCCCCGCGGCCCGGTCCATGACCAGGCCTCCCGATGGATCAGGGCCTGATCAACTAGGCTGTTACTGCTGGCCGCACGCAGTCCGACGTACGAGCCACAGCCCGGCTGATCCGGCACCGACTTTAGGTATCTGTCCAGCTCTCTCTTGAAGGCAGCCAGGGGTTTATTGGCAATTCCCCTAATGCTTGATGGGAGGCTGTTGAACAGTTTTGGGCCCCGGACACTTATGGTGTTTTCTCTTAGTGTACCAATGGCGCCCCTACTTTTTATTGGCGGCATTTTGCATCGCCTGCCCAGTCTTTTACTTTCGTAGGGAGTGATTTCTATGTGCAGATTTGGGACCATTCCTTCCAAGATTTTCCAAGTGTAGATTGTGATATATCTCTCCCTCCTGCGTTCCAACGAGTATAAGTCAAGTGCTTCCAAGCGTTCCCAGTAGTTAAGGTGCTTGACAGAACTTATACATGCAGTAAAGAATCTCTGTATACTCTCTAGATCTGCGATTTCACCTGCTTTGTATGGAGATGTTAATGTACAGCAGTATTCCAGCCTAGAGAGAACAAGTGATTTGAAAAGGATCATCATGGGCTTGGCATCTCTCGTTTTGAAAGTTCTCATTATCCATCCTATCATTTTCTTTGCACGTGCGATCGTGGCACTGTTGTGATCCTTGAAAGTGAGATCCTCAGACATTACTACTCCCAGGTCCCTTACATTATTTTTCCGCTCTATTGTATGGCCGGAGTCAGTAGTATACTCTGTTCTAGTTATTATCTCCTCCAGTTTTCCATAACGGAGTAGTTGGAATTTGTCCTCATTGAACATCATATTGTTTACCGTTGCCCACTGGAAAACTTTGTTTATATCTTCTTGGAGGTTAACCGCGTCCTCAGCAGATGACAGCCTCATGCAGATCCTAGTATCATCCGCAAAGGATGATACGGTGCTGTGGTGTATATCTCTGTTTATGTCTGATATGAGGATAAGGAATAAGATGGGGGCGAGTACTGTGCCTTGTGGAACAGAGCTCTTCACTATGGCAGCCTCCGATTTAACTCTGTTGACCACTACTCTTTGTGTTCGATTTGTTAGGAAGTTGAAGATCCATCTCCCCACTTTCCCAGTTATTCCTTTAGCACGTATTTTATGGGCTATTACGCCATGATCGCATTTGTCAAATGCTTTTGCAAAGTCTGTGTATATTACATCTGCATTCTGATTTTCTTCCAGTGCATCCAAGGCCATGTCATAGTGATCCAGTAGTTGTGAGAGGCAGGAGCGACCTGCCCTGAACCCATGTTGCCCTGGATTGTGCAGATTTTGGGAATCCAGGTGATTTGCAATCCTGCTTCTTAGCACTCTTTCAAAGATTTTTATGATGTGGGATGTCAGAGCTATTGGTCTATAGTTCTTAGCTAATGCTTTGCTGCCACCTTTATGGAGTGGGGCTATATCCGTTGTTTTAAGTGACTGTGGAATTTCACCCATGTCCAAGCTCCTCCTCCATAGTGTACTTAGGGCACGCGAGAGGGGTTTCTTGCAGTTCTTAATGAAAACAGAGTTCCACGAGTCTGGGCCCGGGGCTGAGTGCATAGGCATGTTGTCAATGGCTTTTTCGAAATCTATCGGAGTTAGGGTAATGTCGGAAATCTGGCATACATTTATGGAGTTTTGAGGCTCATTCATGAAGAAATCATTTGGGTCGTCGATCCTCAGACCGATTAGTGGTTCACTAAACACAGAGTCGTACTGGGATTTCAATATTTCACTCATTTCCTTGTTGTCGTCTGTGTAAGTCCCATCCTGTCTGAGTAAGGGCCCGATACTAGATGTGGTATTTGCCTTGTTTTTGGCATATGAAAAGAAATATTTTGAATTTCTTTCAATTTCACTAATAGCTTTAAGCTCCTCCTGCCTCTCCTGGTTCCTGTAAGAGTCATTTAGCTTAAGTTCGATAGTTTCCACTTCCCTGGTCAGCACCTCCCTTCGTGTATCAGATATTCTAGCACTCCTGAGGAGCTCAGTGACTCTTCGTCGTCTTCTGTAGAGGGAGCGTCTTTTTCTCTCCAGTTTACTCCTGCTCTTCTTCTTTCTTAGGGGAATATGCCTAGAACATGCTTCGGCTACCAGGAAGTTGATCCTTTCAAGGCACTGGTTTGGGTCCATGTCATTTAAGACATCTTCCCAACATGTTTCGTTTAGGACATGGTTTACCTGGTCCCAGTTGATGTTCTTGTTGTTGAAATTGTATTTTGTGAAGACACCTTCACAGGTACATGCATTCTGTTGTTCAGGACCCCTATGCATGTACGTCTGGACTTCGATTAGATTGTGATCGGAATTAGTTGTTTTTGATATTCTTATGTCTCTTATCAGGTCCTCATTATTTGTGAAGATAAGGTCAAGTGTGTTTTCTAGTCTTGTTGGCTCCACTATCTGCTGGCTTAAGGTGTGTTTTTCGCAGAGACTTAGTAGCTCATGTGTGTGTGACCTTTCATCTGCGCTACCTCCGGGGATTGTTTCAGCTATAACATTATTTGCTACATTCTTCCATTTTGTATGCCTTAGGTTGAAATCACCAAGCAGTAAGATGTTTGGGGATGGAGCTGGAAGGTTTTCCAAACAGTAATCGATTTTCAGTAGCTGTTCCTTGAACTGTTGGGAGGTTGCATCTGGTGGCTTGTATACAACCACAATAACTAGGTTTTGGTTCTCGATCTTTATTGATAGAACTTCAACTACCTCATTTGTGGTGTTCAGCAACTCCGTGCAGATAAGGGACTCTTTGACATACAGGCCAACCCCCCCTTGTTGCCTGTTTTTTCTGTCGCATCTAAAAAGGTTGTAACCACTTATCCATATTTCACTGTCAAAGTGATCTTTTGTGTGAGTCTCTGTGAAGGCTGCAAACATTGCATTAGACTCCACTAGAAGTCCACTGATAAAAGGTATTTTGTTGTTGGTGGATGGCTTAAGGCCCTGTATATTAGCAAATGTGAACGAGGTTGTATTCTGTGTTTGTTGGGGGGATTTTGTTATTGGCATCAGTAGTTGTAATAATTCTGGAGGGCCATGGGTGGCCACTGGCTGCGCCTCCAGTCCAACAAGGCTCCAAGGTGGTGGACTATTTTTGTTATTTCCTTCCATTTTCTTTTTTCGTTTCCTGCCACTAAAAAATCACCTGGAGTTGGGTTGTCGTAGCTACTATTGTTTGTCTTGTGGGGTCTGTGCCTCCTGGTCCCTTTTAGATGGTATGCAGGGCATTCGATGTTGTAACACTGCTTCTGGAGGACCGAGGAGTGGCACATTTTTGGGTGAAAGAAAGTACAGGAAGAAGAACGACACACTCCTTTAGACAGGAGGTCGCTACATTTTTTGATATGGTCAAAGTTGCATGTCCCATTTTTTTTCCCTGTTATTCCATGCTTACAGATGCCCCAAGCATAATATTTGCACAAATTCACCTTTGGTTGAGAATTGTTGGGAGGTGTGTTGTCAATTTCTGCAGGTTCTGGGACTGCACTATAATCCTCAGTATCCAAGCCAGGGCCACCCCGTCCTGGATTCCTGAACCTGTATTCCCTGGAACGCAGGCGGGAGAGATACATGATTATATACACCTGGAAAATCCTAGAGGGACTAGTACCGAACTTGCACACGAAAATCACTCACTACGAAAGCAAAAGACTTGACAGACGATGCAACATCCCCCAATGAAAAGCAGGGGTGTCACTAGCACGTTAAGAGACCATACAATAAGTGTCAGGGGCCCGAGACTGTTCAACTGCCTCCCAGCATACATAAGGGGGATTACCAACAGACCCCTGGCAGTCTTCAAGCTGGCACTGGACAAGCACCTAAAGTCGGTTCCTGACCAGCCGGGCTGTGGCTCGTACGTTGGTTTGCGTGCAGCCAGCAGCAACAGCCTGGTTGATCAGGCTCTGATCCACCAGGAGGCCTGGTCACAGACCGGGCCGCGGGGGCGTTGACCCCCGGAACTCTCTCCAGGTAAACTCCAGGTGGGCACTGAATTCGTGGCGAGTGAGTCCTGAAACCCCAAGCCAGCGCGTAAGCCACTGGACCAGCTGGCTACAATAAAATTCATCGAACTAGGTATATTTATACACCATAGAGAGGTTAACACAGGCACTGCCTCAAGACTTCAACTGCCTCCCAGCATATATAAGGGGGATTACCAATAGACCCCTGGCTGTCTTCAAGCAGGCACTGGACAAGCACCTAAAGTCGGTACCTGACCAGCCGGGCTGTGACTCGTACGTTGGATTGCGTGCCGCCAGCAGTAACAGCCTGGTTGATCAGGCTCTGATCCACCATGAGGCCTGGTCACAGACCGGGCCGCAGGGGCGTTGACCCCCGGAACTCTCTCCAGGTAAACTCCAGGCCCCACTGTGACTTAGTCCATATGTCGCCTTCCGCCCAGGGCTGAATCCTGCTCCGTCGGCTGTGGGATGAAAATTCTATCACCAGTACCACGAGGGACTTTAAAACTGACTCTAATATTTCTTTAGCCAAGCAAGATATCTAGAAGCTTGTTTATAAGAATTGATATATGAGCAAGTAAACAGGAAACAGTGCCACGAGAACAATGCCGGTGTGTAGGAACTCCTGTCTTTTGGAGTATTCAAGTCCTGGATAACATGTACTGGACAATACATTGTATCTACCGACAATGACAACAAAATTGGGAGTTTGTTTCATTACATTCGATGGTAAATGAAATGTGGCTTGTTATTTTATTTCAGTTTGACTTTATCCATCATAGTATAAATTGCCATATGCTGAAGAGGGGAAAAAAAAATAAGTCGTATTTGATTAATGTGGTATCATATTGATTGGCGAATATTTGTGACGTCAAAATAAATGTTGCCAACATGAAAGTTTCTTAAATAACATATTTAGTAAAAATAACCTCTTATACTTTATATAGCGCATGTTATATATGATACACTGAATCTTTAATAATTAAATATAATCCAATACTAGACAAATACAAACGCGAGCTATTGTGCAGTATTTTGAAATCAAAGAATTTATTTTGAAGGGTGTGTGGCAATGATGGTAAATTGTTGACAGTAAGGAGGCAGCTGAGGCAGCGGTGGTGGCACTCTACCTTGCTCTCTTATATACTCTCTTTTTACTACACTAGTAATGGTAAGTTCACTACTGACACTTATCACACCAATACTGTGAATGTCTGTGTAAGCTATCTTGGAAGTGCTTATGTCAAAACACTTAATAGTGGGGCAAAAAAAAATTAGATTATTGTTTTCCCATATTAGTCCAGGGAACTCACTGACGTTAGTAAGTCACCTATGTATATTGAACTTATCGGTGAGCACTAACCTAATGTAACTACGTAATCTGTTGTAAATCAAAATAATGATGGATAACTGGTCGTTAGGTTTTACCATGTAACGGAGCCCCAGTGGAATTGTCACTTTTTTTGAGTTAGGAAATTTACACTATGTATGATAATTGTACTTATGTGTACCTGTGCCTGAATAAAGCTTGTTTACTTACTTGCAGCCTCCATAACTGGCTGACGTCGCTAACTGGCAAATTCGGTGTCTTTAGTTATGTTGTCTTTGCAGCATGGTGTTATTAGGCTCTAATAGCACTCATGATGTTTGAATGTGGATGTTGTAATGGAAATGAGTGTTGAAGAGTGTTTAGAAGCACACTTTGCACAGGAATGACATTATTACTATTATTATTATTATTATTACATGAATTGGGATGTGCTAAACCCAAACGGGTTGTACTGTACCTGGGGGAAGAGGAAACAGTTAGGGTTATTCCTAAGAAAGGGTGGTTAGGTTTAGTTTCTTGAATCAAGATTCCCACTGGCGTCAAGAAACACTGTAAGACACATGTGCAACATTTAGATGTCATTACTGTCAAAAATTTTGCCTTTGCAGCAGCTTCTTTAGTTCAGTGCAGGCAATCATAACTTCATTAGAGACAGTAGTAGTAAAGAGGTAATTTTGAGGCACTCAGTATCTAAACTTTGATGGGTGGAACTCACTACACCTATTCCAAACAAATTTACAGTATATATTACTAAAGATAAATGTGCTTTCTAAAGTGAATTTTATGTCAGAAAAAGTGTACTGGACACAATACAAGACTGTCATGCCTTGAATTTGTTTAATGATTTCATTCTGTATTACAGGGTCTCCTGTCTCTTCTCCGGAAGCTAAAATCTGCTCCTGATCAAGAGTTACGCATACTGTTGCTTGGTTTGGATAATGCAGGGAAAACGACTTTACTAAAGAAGCTAGCTTCAGAAGATATAACACAGACTACACCAACACAAGGCTTCAATATCAAGTCCGTCCAGTCTGATGGGTTTAAGCTTAATGTTTGGGACATTGGTGGCCAACGCAAGATTCGACCATACTGGAGGAACTATTTTGAAAACACTGATGTACTGGTATGTGTCATTAAAAGGTTTACCTTAAGTGTCTAACCAGGAATACTGTACATCGTCATCAACTGTTATGAAGTTATACAGTACAGTTCACTATATATAAATAAAAACATTGCACAAATATTTCCTACTCTTAGATATCAAGAAATGGCTTGTTACTGCAAGTTTCAAGTCACAGTAAGCAAAAGCCTGTCAAATGAAAGGCAATATTGTATAATCAAATCAGCTAAAGAGCAAAAAATTATAGTTCTCTCCAGCCCTCTTCAGCATTTAGTTTTTATAGATATGCACTGGGTACCTACTTTTAGAACTGTATATCATTTTGAAATTAAGACAGGTATGAAATAATTGAGAATGTGTTAATATCTTAGGATCACCCTGTATTAGTGGGAAATGGCTGCTTTATTAACCCTTAAACTGTCCAAACGTAGATCTACGTGTGCACGCGTAGCACTCCAAACGTAGATCTACGTTCAATTTACATTGTTTGTGTAAAAAAAACGTAGAACTACGTTCAGAGCGCTACACGTACAAATATAGATTTACGTTTGGACAGTTTAAGGGTTAAAAACAACCAGAAAATGCAATACAGTATTTGAAAATAAACACCCAAGATCTAAAAAAATGTTCAAAACAAAAAATCAAAATCAAAAGTTTATTTCTTTGCAAAGGTTACAATGTGTGTTTACATTTCAAAATTTGATTGATACAAAGAAAGCCGCTATCATGCCGAGGCATTTTGGGCAGACTTAACCTAATACATGTACTTAGACTACTTAAATCGAGACAAATTTCAAATATTCAATATTTTATTTAATTATTAATACAGTGGTACCTTGGTATATGTCCTTAATCTGTTCTAGAACCTTGTACTTATACCAAACAGGACATATACCAAACAAATTTTCCAATAAGAAATACGTATATGGAAAACGATTAATCTGTTCCCATGAAAAAAATCCTATTGTTATATTTTTTTTTATTATCACACTGGCCGATTCCCACCAAGGCAGGGTGGCCCGAAAAAGAAAACCTTTCACCATCATTCACTCCATCACTGTCTTGCCAGAAGGGTGCTTTACACTACAGTTTTTAAACTGCAACATTAACACCCTTACTTCAGAGTGCAGGCACTGTACTGTACTTCCCATCTCCAGGACTCAAGTCCCGCCTGCTGGTTTCCCTGAACCCCTTCATAAATGTTACTTTGCTCACACTCCAACAGCACGTCAAGTATTAAAAACCATTTGTCTCCATTCACTCCTATCAAACACGTTCATGCATGGCTGCTGGAAGTAAAAGCCCCTTGCACACAAAACCTCCTTTACCCCCTCCCTCCAACCTTTCCTAGACCGACCCCTACCCCGCCTTCCTTCCACTACAGACTGATACACTCTTGAAGTCATTCTATTTCGCTCCATTCTCTCTACTTGTCTGAACCACCTCAACAACCCTTCCTCAGACCTCTGGACAACAGTTTTGGTAATCCCGCACCTCCTCCTAACTTCCAAACTACGAATTCTTTGCATTATATTCACACCATACATTGCCCTCAGACATGACATCTTCACTGCCTCCAGCCTTCTCCTCGCTGCAACATTCATCACCCATGCTTCACACCCATATAAGAGCGTTGGTAAAATTAGACTCTCATACATTCCCCTCTTTGCCTCCAAGGACAAAGTTCTTTGTCTCCACAGACTCCTAAGTGCACCACTCACCCCTTTCCCCTCATCAATTCTATGATTCACCTCATCTTTCATAGACCCATCCGCTGACACGTCCACTCCCAGATATCTGAATACATTCACCTCCTCCATACCCTCTCCCTCCAATCTGATATCCAATCTTTCATCAACTAATCTTTTTGTTATCTTCATAACCTTACTTTTTCCTGTATTCACTTTTAATTTTCTTCTTTTGCATACCCTACCAAATTCATCCACCAATCTCTGCAACTTCTCTTCAGAATCTCCAAAGAGCACAGTGTCATCAGCAAAGAGCAACTGTGACAACTCCCATTTTATGTGTGATTCTTTATCTTTTAACTCCACGCCTCTTGCCAAGACCCTCACATTTACTTCTCTTACAACCCCATCTATAAATATATTAAACAACCACACATCCTTGTCTAAGGCCTACTTTTACTGGGAAATAATTTCCCTCTTTCCTACATACTCTAACTTGAGCCTCACTATCCTCGTAAAAACTCTTCACTGCTTTCAGTAACCTACCTCCTGCACCATACACCTGCAACATCTGCCACTTTGCCCCCCTATCCACCCTGTCATACGCCTTTTCCAAATCCATAAATGCCACAAAGACCTCTTTAGCCTTATCTAAATACTGTTCACTTATGTGTTTCACTGTAAACACCTGGTCCACACACCCCCTACCTTTCCTAAAGCCTCCTTGTTCATCTGCTATCCTATTCTCCGTCTTACTCTTAATTCTTTCAATAATAACTCTACCATACACTTTACCAGGTACACTCAACAAACTTCTCCCCCTATAATTTTTGCACTCTCTTTTGTCCCCTTTGCCTTTATACAAAGGAACTATGCATGCTCTCTGCCAATCCCTAGGTACCTTACCCTCTTCCATACATTTATTAAATAATTGCACCAACCACTCCAAAACTATATCCCCACCTGCTTTTAACATTTCTATCTTTATCCCATCAATCCCGGCTGCCTTACCCCCTTTCATTTTACCTACTGCCTCACGAACTTCCCCCACACTCACAACTGGCTCTTCCTCACTCCTACAAGATGTTATTCCTCCTTGCCCTATACACGAAATCACAGCTTCCCTATCTTCATCAACATGTAACAATTCCTCAAAATATTCCCTCCATCTTCCCAATACCTCTAACTCTCCATTTAATAACTCTCCTCTCTTATTTTTAACTGACAAATCCATTTGTTCTCTAGGCTTCCTTAACTTGTTAATCTCACTCCAAAACATTTTCTTATTTTCAACAAAATTTGTTGATAACATCTCACCCACTCTCTCATTTGCTCTCTTTTTACATTGCTTCACCACTCTCTTAACCTCTCTCTTTTTCTCCATATACTCTTCCCTCCTTGCATCACTTCTACTTTGTAAAAACTTCTCATATGCTAACTTTTTCTCCCTTACTACTCTCTTTACATCATCATTCCACCAGTCGCTCCTCTTCCCTCCTGCACCCACCTTCCTGTAACCACAAACTTCTGCTGAACACTCTAACACTACATTTTTAAACCTACCCCATACCTCTTCGACCCCATTGCCTATGCTCTCATTAGCCCATCTATCCTCCAATAGCTGTTTATATCTTACCCTAACTGCCTCCTCTTTTAGTTTATAAACCTTCACCTCTCTCTTCCCTGGTGCTTCTATTCTCCTTGTATCCCATCTACCTTTTACTCTCAGTGTAGCTACAACTAAAAAGTGATCTGATGTATCTGTGGCCCCTCTTTAAACATGTACATCCTGAAGTCTACTTAACAGTCTTTTATCTACCAATACATAATCCAACAAACTACTGTCATTTCACCCTACATCATATCTTGTATACTTATTTATCCTCTTTTTCTTAAAATATGTATTACCTATAACTAAACCCCTTTCTATACAAAGTTCAATCAAAGGGCTCCCATTATCATTTACACCTGGCACCCCAAACTTACCTACCACACCCTCTCTAAAAGTTTCTCCTACTTTAGCATTCAGGTCCCCTACCACAATTACTCTCTCACTTGGTTCAAAGGCTCCTATACATTCACTTAACATCTTCCAAAATCTCTCTCTCTCTCTCTCTCTCTCTCTCTCTACATTCCTCTCTTCTCCAGGTGCATACACGCTTATTATGACCCACTTTTCACATCCAACCATTACTTTAATCCACATAATTCTTGAATTTACACATTCATATTCTCTTTTCTCCTTCCATAACTGATCCTTCAACATTACTGCTACCCCTTCCTTTGCTCTAACTCTCTCAGATACTCCAGATTTAATCCCATTTATTTCCCCCCACCGAAACTCCCCTACCCCCTTCAGCTTTGTTTCGCTTAGGGCCAGGGCATCCAACTTCTTTTCATTCATAACATCAGCAATCATCTGTTTCTTGTTATCCGCACTACATCCACGCACATTCAAGCATCCCAGTTTTATAAAGTTTTTCTTCTTCTCTTTTTTAGTAAATGTCTACAGGAGAAGGGGTTACTAGCCCATTGCTCCCGGCATTTTAGTCGCTTCATACGACACGCATGGCTTACGGAGGAAAGATTCTTTTCCACTTCCCCATGGACAGTAGAAGAAATAAAGAAGAACAAGAGCTATTTAGAAAAAGGAGAAAAACCTAGATGTATGTATATATATATATATATATATATGCATGTGCGTGTCTTTGAAGTGTGACTAAAGTGTAAGTAGGAATAGCAAGATATCCCTGTTATCTAGCGTGTTTATGAGACAGAAAAAGAAAATCCTATTGTTATTGGCATATTATACATTGATGGGGTTGTGTAAAATAATTTAAACACTGCTTAATACTAAAATATGTAATTTAAACACAGCTTAATACTAAAATACATACATAAATACAAAAGAATTAGATGAAATAAATGCAAATTTAACCTAACTTTACTTTGCTAATAGTATGTAATAATTATCACTTTTTTTTTTTTCAACAAGTCGGCCGTCTCCCACCGAGGCAGGGTGACCCAAAAAAGAAAGAAAATCCCCAAAAAGAAAATACTTTCATCATCATTCAACACTTTCACCACACTCACACATTATCACTGCTTTTGCAGAGGTGCTCAGAATACAACAGCTTAGAAGCATATACGTATAAAGATACACAACATATCCCTCCAAACTGCCAATATCCCAAACCTCTCCTTTAAAGTGCAGGCATTGTACTTCCCATTTCCAGGACTCAAGTCTGACTATATGAACATAACCGGTTTCCCTGAATCCCTTCACTTAAAATTATCCTGCTCACACTCCAACAGATCGTCAGGTCCCAAGTATCATTCGCCTCCATTCACTCCTATCTAACATGCTCATGCACGCTTGCTGGAAGTCCAAGCCCCTAGCCCACAAAACCTCCTTTACCCCCTCTTTCCAACCCTTTCGAGGATGACCCCTACCCCTCCTTCCTTCCCCTATAGATTTATATGCTTTCCATGTCATTCTACTTTGATCCATTCTCTCTAAATGACCAAACCACCTCAACAACCCCTCTTCTGCCCTCTGACTAATGCTTTTATTAACTCCACACCTTCTCCTAATTTCCACACTCCGAATTTGGGTACATTAAATGTCTTATTTTACATTAATATAGATATTTTCATTAATTCTTCTATGATATTTCCTTCAAAATTATATAAACACATTACATAGCATGTAAATATGCTATGTTTATATGCCGGGCAGAGGGAAAACATTATGTTTTCTCTGGTCCAGTACCGAAGAAAACGTGTATGAATCTGTGTTTGGCCTTGTCACTCCACTTTTGTTTACAATTCTTGGCATTAACCCTTTGAGGGTCCGTGCCGTAGATCTACGGCTATATGTTGAGGGTCCAAACTCTAGATCTACGCCATGAGCTCAGATCGCTCTGATAAGCTGTGAGTGGTAAATTTGGGCCTAGGTATGAGAGAATACATGTATGTGGTATGTGTGCACCACATGAAACAAATCCTGCAGCACACAGTGCATAATGAGAGAAAAAAAACTGAGACCTTAATTTTCGATTAAAACAGCAGCTTAACAGTTTTTTCATATTTTTTTATAGTTTTATTTGCAATTTCTTGGTCTCATTTGATTGAATGGAAGATCCATTACAGAAATAGAGATGATTTTGATTGGTTTTAATAACGGAAATGGGTTGAAACTGAGCTCAAAATAGCAGAAATGTTAAATTTTTGCCGATGTTCAACAGTAAACAAATGATCCTACACGTCTAATACACTCCAGCTAGTGGGTCTGATATATGATCACAAATGTGGTGATATTATTTATACAATTATTACAGTATTGCATAACAGTAAATCTTCTATTTTTTGGTTTGAATAAAAATTCATTATGTGAATAAAAAATCAAAATGGAATTCATTTGTAAAGCCTGAAAACGTAACTAATGAAGAGGAAATGCATTGTTTATTCTGGACCCTATTTTGAAATTAGAATATTTTGAACTTTGCATTAACCCTTTCAGGGTCGCCAGGCCCTCTCCGAGACTTGTTCTCAGGGTCGCCCAAATTTCAAAAAAAAAAAAAAAAAAAAAAAACATTTCCCAATCATAATGACACCAAAAGTATGAACTTTGATGGAAAACTTACAGAATTATGCTCTCGCGAAGTTAGCGGTCTCAACGATGTTTACGCATTGGCGATTTTGCCCACTTTGAGCCCTATTTTCGGCCAATTCCAATGTACTAGTCGACAAAAATCATAACTATTTCGCTAGAACTCCATTTTTTCTATTGAATGAGTACAAGAAACCACCCATTTACCAATTTCAACTATCCAATACAGTGGCCAGAATTTAGCAATTTTGCCAATTTCACACAAATTTCAAAAGATGCCAATTTCCAAATAGGGTCCAGAATAAACAAGAAAGACATTCCTGGCACTAAAATAACATTTCCTCTGTTCACTAGTCACGTCCCCACGCCCCTCTTTACATTCTTTTGCTTTCCACTTTGAATTTTTATTCTCACAAAAAATAGATTTACTGTTATGCAGACTACTGCATTAGTGTAGAAATGGTATAAATAATATTGGTGCACTTGTGAAAGAATATTAGACTCACCAGTTGATGTGTATTGGACGCTTAGCATGATTTGTTTACTTTTGAACTTTGATAAAAATCGAACTTTTCTGCTACTTTGAGCTCAATTTCAAGGTACTTTTCATTGTAAAACCAGTCAAAATCATCTCAATTTCTGTAATATGTCTTCCATTCTATAAAATGAGACCAGGAAAACTAGAATACAACAATAAATACCATACGAAAATAAAGTGCAAAGTTGCTGTTTTAATCCAAAAACATGGTCAAAGATTTTTTTTTCTCATTACACACTGTGTGCTGCAGGATTTTTTTTATACTGCGTGCACTGACCACATAGACCCATTCTTTCATAGTAGGCCTGCCAGCTTTCTCTAACTAGATTTGAGGGCGCTAGAATTTAGGCGTACTAATACGTAAAAAACCCTGGTGCATAAGCCATACTAGTACGTCCGAAACCCTGAAAGGGTTAAATTGGCAAAATTACCAATTTCCAATCACTTTATTTTGTGGTTGAAACAGTTGACTTGGCTATTTCTTGTGCTCAGTCGATAGAATAGAAGTAATACTAGTGAAATAGCTAAGAATTTGGTCGACTGGAGTAATATAATTGGCCTAAAATGGGAGTCAAAGTCGGCAAAATTGTCGATGCGTAAATATCGCTGACACATCAAAATTTGCAAGAAAAAGATTCTCTACCATTTCATAAGAAAAAATAACAAAATTATTTTTTGAAAATTCTTGGACACTGGTGCGCACTTGGAAATTTGGCCTTTGGACCCTGAAAGGGTTAATTATTCATTACTTCTCCCTTTGTTTATGATGGTATCTGAAGGAGGTGGTTGTAAGAAACGATTAAATTCAGTGAACAAGGTAGGCTGATGGTAATAATATGGCTCTGGGTTGCAGTGTAGCGTGCAGAGTCGTGACTCGTTTTGACCCATGCAAGTTCTAGCACACGAGTCATATTCCAAACAAAGGTCTTATACCAAGCAAAAATTTTTGCATCCACAAGGCACAGTACTCGCCCCCATCTTATTCCTTATCCTCATATCAGACATAAACAGAGATATACACCACAGCACCGTATCATCCTTTGCGGATGATACTAGGATCTGCATGAGGCTGTCATCTGCTGAGGACGCGGTTAACCTCCAAGAAGATATAAACAAAGTTTTCCAGTGGGCAACGGTAAACAATATGATGTTCAATGAGGACAAATTCCAACTACTCCGTTATGGAAAACTGGAGGAGATAATAACTAGAACAGAGTATACTACTGACTCCGGCCATACAATAGAGCGGAAAAATAATGTAAGGGACCTGGGAGTAGTAATGTCTGAGGATCTCACTTTCAAGGATCACAACAGTGCCACGATCGCACGTGCAAAGAAAATGATAGCATGGATAATGAGAACTTTCAAAACGAGAGATGCCAAGCCCATGATGATCCTTTTCAAATCACTTGTTCTCTCTAGGCTGGAATACTGCTGTACATTAACATCTCCATACAAAGCAGGTGAAATCGCAGATCTAGAGAGTGTACAGAGATCCTTTACTGCACGTATAAGTTCTGTCAAGCACCTTAACTACTGGGAACGCTTGAAAGCACTTGACTTGTACTCGTTGGAACGCAGGAGGGAGAGATATATCATAATCTACACTTGGAAAATCTTGGAAGGAATGGTCCCAAATCTGCACACAGAAATCACTCCCTACGAAAGTAAAAGACTGGGCAGGCGATGCAAAATGCCGCCAATAAAAAGTAGGGGCGCCATTGGTACACTAAGAGAAAACACCATAAGTGTCCGGGGCCCAAAACTGTTCAACAGCCTCCCATCAAGCATTAGGGGAATTGCCAATAAACCCCTGGCTGCCTTCAAGAGAGAGCTGGACAGATACCTAAAGTCAGTGCCGGATCAGCCGGGCTGTGGCTCATACGTCGGACTGCGTGCGGCCAGCAGTAACAGCCTAGTTGATCAGGCCCTGATCCATCGGGAGGCCTGGTCGTGGACCGGGCCGCGGGGGCGTTGATCCCCGGAATAACCTCCAGGTAACCTCCAGGTATACCAAGTTGGACTTATTCCAAAATGAGCGTATACCGAGGTATCACTGTATGATTTAGTACAATTTATGATACAAACATACCTTTTTAGGTTTGTAATAATGGTTTAATAGAAAAGGGATAATAAAATACGTACAGGTACCATCCGACTTATGACCAAGCTTGGTTCCGTCCAACCCGTCGTAAGTCAAAATGGACGTAAGTCGAACCTTTGAAAATTGCCGACATACTGGGTAGGGCATAATGTCAAACTTTTCCTATATAAACTACCTATATAGTACTGTAATGTAATGTACAATCATTATTTTATTCTTTTTACCATAATTTACTTCTATTGTTATATTTTAATTATTTATTGACTGTATATAATGTATACATGGTAGTGAACTGTATTGTAAATTTTACATTGCATACAGTATCATATGTTACTGTTATCTTTATGTATTGTCGACACACAATGGAATGGGAGAATACCACTGGTAGTGTCATCCTGCCAGAATGTAGTATAACCTATACCCTAAGTAAAGAGAAACAACTCTGGAACATGTGTAATACGCATCCGGCTGGCTGGCTGGCCGGGTGGGTGGCTGACTGACTGGCTGACTGAATGTGGCTCTCTCTCTGTATCTCTCTCCCTGTATCTCTCTCTGTATCTCTCTCTCTATGTATCTCTCTCTCTCTGTATCTCTCTCTCTGTATCTGTCTCTCTATGTATCTCTCTCTCTGTATGTATCTCTCTCTCTCTCTGTATCTCTCTCTCTCTTTTTTTTTTTTTTTTTACACAGGGTTTGACAAGGTTAAGGATCCCTAGCTTTATTGACAGCTATATTACAGGTTAAGGATTCCTAATTTTATTGGCAAGCTAAGAGCTGTTACCTACATCAGCTCATTTGAAAGCATTTTTATTGTTATGAGACATACAAGTACGGGACAGGATGAAGTTGGAGCCATCTGTGGGCCAGCATTTTCATTTGATCAACTGACTTTATCTCGTTGACATCATTATGCTGTACGAATGTGTTCCATACTCGAGTCATCCTGGGTATGTATGATCTCAGATGTAGTGATGTTCTGGAGAAGGGTACAGCCAGAGTGAAGTTGCTGCTTTCTGCCCGTCTTGTGGCATAAAAGCTTGTTTCACGCTGTCCTCGAAGTGGATCCAAGTGTGGTATTTTGACAATATTGGCCTTGTACATAACAGTAAGGCCACCCACATCCCTCCTATGTTGAAGGCTCTGCTGAAATGACAGATCTATCCAGGATGGGTCCAGGCGAGAGATGAGACGTCTTGCTCTGTTCTCTACCCTGTCAAGCAGTCGCAGATGAGAGGGGGGGGCAGGCAAACCAAGAAAGTGGAGCATACTCAAGGTGTGAGCGTACTTGTGCCTCGTACAGGATCTTGCAACCCCTACTGTCAAGCAGATGCGAGATACGGTGAAGTGCTGTAAGCTTCCTGGCTGCCTTGTTTGCAAGATTTACAACATGGTTCTTCATGGTTAGTTTGGAGTCAAATTTCACCCCAAGGATATCAACTTCTTCTCCAGGTGCCAACATCGTCCCATTCATCCTTACTACTGCACCAGCATTACCATCATGGTGCCTAGAGACGATCATCATTTGCGTTTTCTCAGGTGCAAATGTTACTTGCCATCTATTTCCCCAAGCTGATATAGCTCTCAGCTGGTGATTGATGTAGCTTAGAGCAGCTGGCATTTCTTCTCTTGGATAAGTGAATGTCAGTGTACAGTCGTCTGCATATGCATGTGATTCTGGGATGAGATGAAGAAGGTCGTTGAAGTAGACATTCCATAACAGTGGACCCAGCACACTTCCTTGTGGAACGCTTGCCCCAATAGGATGCCTTGCTGATTCCGTTCCATTGAGGACTACACTTAGAGATCTACCATGAAGGTAATCACTGAGGAGACATAGCGTAGAGCCTGCAATTCCAGTGCTTGAAGTTTTGCTAAGAGGCCCTGGTGCCACACCCGGTCGAAAGCGCCAGCAATGTCCAGTGCTACCACACAGCTGACTTTGGATTCATCCAGTGACTGGTGCCACTTAGTGGAGAGGTTTAACAACAGATCAGCAGCAGAGTAACCTTTCCTGAAGCCATATTGACGATCACAAAGTAGTGAGTGGTAGTCAAAAAAATCTGTCATTTGTCTTGAGATTATTGTCTCAAGGATCTTACCAGTGATTGACAGGAGTGACACTGGTCTGTAGTTGCTGATTTCTGCTCTGCTCTTCTTTTTGTGAACAGGGACTACATTTGCCTCTTTCCATGGAGGGCCATTTGCACTGTACTAGGCAGTGCTGAAAGATCAGAGTTAGTGGCTGCTGCTACGTCTGCACATCTTCTCAACAATCTTGGGCTCAACTTGTCTGGGCCCACAGCCTTTTCCTGGTCAAGTCATTTAAGAAGGAAATGCACCTCCTCCTGCCTTATTGTCACCACTGACAGTTTTGACACAGTTCTTGCAGCCTAGCCAAGGAGGGTCCCTTGCTGGATCAGGAACTTGCATTTTGCAGTAGCAAAGTGTTCAGCAAAGAGGTCCGCCTTCTCTTGACTACTAGTAGAGGTGGTCCCATCCTGTCGATTTAGAGGTGGAATAAGTTCATCAGGCAGATAACCTTGTCTGTCCTTGACCAGGGACCACCAGGTTTTGGAGCCTACCCTACCTGATGCTAACTTTCTTTTAGTGTCCACCTCCCATTTAGCAATGGCCCACTTTTGAACATCACCCATATGCCTACAGGCTTGCATGTGCAAGTTCCTGTTATAGGTGGTAGGATGTCTCTTATACCTTCGCCATGCTTTGTGATTAGCAGTAGCAGCCTCTCTACAAGAAAGCCAAACCAAGGCTGATCTGTAGGCTTTGTCACATATTGCCGGTGAGGAATGTGTTCTTGTTGCAGATTAAGGATGTGTCCAGTGAAGGCTTTCACTTGGTTGTCCAACATCCCCCTGGAGAAGCATTCCAGTCGGTGGTGGCGAGCTCAGAGCAAAGGGCTGGCCAATTACCTCTTTCCCATAGCCAGGTTGTGCGTGGTGGACTCCTCACCTCGTTCTGTTGGGATCTTAAGGTGTGGTAAAAACAGCCTTGTGGTCAGGCAGATCCAACGTAGCCGAGGGGTTGACAAGTGACTATGCCTTCTGCCAGATCACTCACTACTGGGTCAAGGGAGGAGCCAGAGATATGAGTAGGGAAATCAACCAAGTTTCTCATGTCAAACACTGCAAGAAGGTCATCAAAGTCCCTCTGTATAAGGTGCTGGTTGAGGTCACCAACAATTATAATATGTTGACAGTTGTGTTGTAGCAGAAGGGAGTCAATATTTTCCATTAGGAAGTTGATAGGGTCTGCATGTTGCCACTGAGGTCTGTACATTGCACATGCTAATACAGAGGTACGAGTGTTTATACAGAGCTTGAAAACATCATTTCAAGATGTGTAGGGGTGGCAACATCTATGTGCTGGGCATGAACACTTTTAGAGAAGCACACAGCAACACCACCTCCTTGCCCTTGCCTGTCTCTTCTCATCCATGAGGTGTAGCCAGCAATTATCTCTCTCTGTATCTCTCTCTCTCTCTCTCTCTCTCTCTCTCTCTCTCTCTCTCTCTGTATCTCTCTCTCTCTCTCTGTATCTCTCTCTCTGTATCTCTCTCTCTCTCTGTATCTCTCTCTCTCTGTGTATCTCTCTCTCTCTCTCTCTCTCTCTCTCTCTCTCTCTCTCTCTCTCTCTCTCTCTCTCTCTCTCTCTCTCTCTCTCTCTCTCTCTCTCTCTCTATCTCTCTCTCTCTCTCTCTCTCTCTCTCTCTCTCTCTCTCTCTCTCTCTCTCTCTCTCTCTCTCTCTCTCTCTCTCTCTCTCTCTCTCTCGCTCTCTCTCTCTCTCTCTATCTCTGTATCTCTCTCTCTCTCTGTATCTCTCTCTCTCTCTCTCTCTCTCTCTCCATCTCTGTATCTCTCTCTCTCTCTCTCTCACACACACACAGGTACACGTAAGTGAAGTTATACATAGCATAAATTACCTTGGATAACCCAAAAAATCCAGACAGTGCTATACAGTGGATCTGTGCTCCAGTGCCCTAAGTTAATAATAATAATAATAATAATAATTATTATTATTACAATAATACATTACTACTACTAATAATATTAAACTATAATATAGTAATCGTGTCCACTCATTACTTACCTTAAAATATCTGTAGTCTTAATGTAGAGTGAGAGGTGAGTAAACAAGATTAAATGAATAAACGAGAGAGAGAATGAGAGTGTAGAAGGTTTGCGAGTTATGTAAACAAACTAGTTGTTGTTACCAGCCTGGACATGAATGGTTTTTGTTCACTCTGTCAAGCTGACCAGAAAAACATCTCATATTTGTTAATTTATATGTTTATATGTTATGTAGCACATTTATTATATAATTTTGAAAAAGAATCATAGATAGATTAAGCAAAATGTCTATATTAACGTTTTATACACATTTAATGTGCCTCAGCGGTTATTATTGTGTTATTATCATTATTCCGTCTTCAAGACCAATTACACTCTTAATGAACGGCTCTGAGACAGACAAGCAAACAAAGACACACACAGGTAGACAGAAAGACACACACAGGAAGACAGAAAGACACACAGGTAGACAGACACACACAGACAGAAAGACAGACACACAAGTAGACAGAATGACACACAGACAGACAGACACACACACACACACACACACAGGTAGACATAAAGACAGACACACAGGTAGACAGAAAGACAGACACACAGGTAGACAGATAAACAGACACACAGAGATACAGACAGACACAGATATACAGGCAGACAGATACAGACAGGTTTATGTGCAACAGTGAAAACAAATAGAGAGTTTGAGAGTAAGAGCCTTTCTTGCCACAATCACCAGTGCAAGATTCAGACTTCATCTTAGGGGCCTTGGTGAAATTTACTGTCCAGTTAGTACAGTTAATACAGTATGATGCTGCTGATAGGGCAGGGTTACTCAAACTGATGCTGCCTGCATGACGCATTGCCACTACGAGTATCATCAAGTATTGTACAGCGGTGTGGATTAGCCGGCCCAGCCCAGCTGCCAGATGCACAGTCGTAAGTCGAGTGGACGTATGTCGAGCATTTCGTAAGTCAGATGGTAGGTGTATTTGGGAGAGTTGCTTCAAATTTGGTTAGAGATTAGCATAATGTGGGTATGGTTATTATTGAGAGATGAGATGATTTTTAACTATACAGTGGACCCCCGACATTCGATGGCATCGACATTCGATAAATCCGACATTCGATGCATTTTAACGGAAAAATTTCGCCTCGGCATTCGATGGAAAACCTGACATTCGATCGATTAAACTGCGAGGCGTGTCCACGTGTGGCCTGAACTGCCCCGTGTGTGCCAGTGTTTACAAGCCAGCCAGTGTGCGCGCATCTAAGGATACATTTGGTACATTCCATATTATTGATATTACCACTGTTTTTGGTGCTTGTTTCTGCAAAATAAGTCACCATGGGCCCCAAGAAAGCTTCTATTGCCAACCCTGTGGTAAAAAGGGTGAGAATTAGTATGGAAATTAAGAAAGATTTTGAAGGGTTTGGGGCTAAACCTGAGAAGCCTATGCTAGTTGTGGACTCCATTGTGCCTACTTCAAAAATTAAGGAAATGTGTGCAAAGTGGGTTGAACTGCAAACCTTTATGGATGAAAATCACCCTAACACAGCTATTGCAAGCCGTGCTGGTGACTATTACAATGACAATGCTATGGCCCATTTTAGACAAATCTTAAAGGCGGCAAGCAGAGGTCCAGTGACTCTCAAGCTGGTCCTAAGTGGCATTAACCGCTTTGACTGTTTTCGGCGTGCTATCGTCTTACGAATCCAATGTTTCTGACGTATATATACTCAATAATTCTAGCGGCTTCAAATCAAGTGGGAGAAAGCTGGTAGGCCCACATGTGAGAGAATGGGTCTGTGTGGTCAGTGTGAACCACATAAAAAAAATCCTGCAGCACACATTGCGTAATGAGAAAAAAAAACTCTGATCGTTTTTTTTTTTTTTTGGAATAAAGCGCCCGACTTTGAGGTGTATTTTAGTATAGTATTTATCGTTGTATTAGCGTTTTCATGGTCTTAGGTGATAAAATGGAAAACATATTACAGAAATAGAGATGATTTTCATTACTTTAACGATGAAAACGACCTTGAAACTGAGCTCAAAGTAGCGGAAATGTTCGATTTTTACCAATGTTCAAGAGTACATAAATCACACCACACGTCCAATACATGTCAACTGGGGAGTCTAATATTCTTTCACTAGTGCACTGATATTATTTATACCATTTTTACAATAATGCAGTCGTCTGCATAACAGTAAATTTTGTATTTTTTTGTATGAATAAAAAATCAAAATAGAAAGCAATAATAATATAAGAGGGGCCTAGAGATGTGACTAATGAACAGACCATATGTTATTTTAGTGCCACGAATGTCTACCTTGTTTATTCTGGACCCTATTTTGAAATTGGCATCTTTTTTATTTTGCGTGAAATTGGCCAAATTGTCAATTTCTGACCACCATATTGGGTAGTCCAAATTAGTAAATGGGAGGTTTCTTGTACTCAGCTGATAGATAAAATGGAGTTCTAAAGAAATAGCTATGAGTTTGGTCAACTGGAACAATGGAATTGGCTGAAAATTGGGCTCAAAGTCGGCGTCATAAACGCCCGAGCATATATACGCTTGACACTTCTTCTCGGGAGCATAATTCCACGAGTTTTCGACCAAATTTCGAACTTTTGGTGTCATTACCATCGGAAAAAGATTCTCTATCATTTCATAAGAAAAAATAATTTTTTTTTTTTAAAAAATTGAGTGACATAGAATGACAGTTTCAGAGAGGGGCCTGAAACAGTCAAAGGGTTAAAAGAAGGGAAGTAACCCCGGAAAAGGACTTGCTACCTCAAGTCCTAATAGAAGGGGATTCCCCTTCTAAACGGTAACAACTTCGACACTCTCCCCTCCTCCCATCCCATCAATCATCACTAGATCTTCATTAAATGTAAGTGTCGATTATTCTATTGTTATTGTTGTTATTGTAATTATTCTATTGCATTAAACTTAATATTTCATGTGGTAAAAATTTTTTTTTCATACTTTTGGGTGTTTTGCACGGATTAATTTGATTTCCATTATTTCTTATGGGGAAAATTAATTTGACTTTCGATATTTTCGACATTCGATAGCTCTCAGGAACAGATTAGTGTCGAATGTAGAGGGTCCACTGTAGTCCTAAATTGATTTGTGGGCAGGAGACCTTTTGCTGGTTTGAGCAGAGAGTTCCAAATCTTCGGGCCCCTCTGTGTGCATGGAATTTTTGCATCGTGTTGGTCTCATTCTATCAAATGAGACCAACAAAACGAGAATAAAACCATAAATACTATATGAAAATAGACCACAAAGTAGGCATTTTAATTAAAAACAACGGTCAGTTTTTTTTTTTTCTCATGCACTGCATGCTGCAGGTTTTTTTTTATATAGTGCACACTGATCACACAGACCCATTCTCTCACGTGGGCCTCCCAGCTTTCTCCTGCTTGATTTGAAGCCGCTAGAATTTATGAGTATGCATACGTCAAACATGATGGCTCATAAGACGTATATATACGACCGAAACAGTCAAAGGGTTAAATGTTTTATTTTACGTTAATAAACACATTTTCATTAATCCATCCATGATATTTTCTTCGGAATTATTTATGAAACACATTACATAGCATATAAACATGATATATACACCCATAGTACAATAAATTTCACATAAATATGAAGTGTGGTAACCAGTTGGAGGAAAAAAATTCCATTTTTTCTGATCCAGCACCAGAGAAAATGTGTATCAATCCGCCTTTGACCCAGTGATTCCTCTTAATGCATTCGTCTTTGTTTACAATTCCCGGAATGACTTCTCATTACTTTTCCCTTCGTTTATAATGGCATCTAATGGTAGTTATTAGAAATGATAAACCCTTTCAGGGTTGGTGCCGTACTAGTACGGCTTGCACACCAGGGTTGGTGCCTTCAAATCTAGCACCTTCAAAAATAACAAAAGAAAGCTGGTAGGCCTACATATGAAAGAATGGGTCTATGTGGTCAGTGTGCACAGTATAAAAAAAATCCTGCAGCACACAGTGCATAATGAAGAAAAAAAACTTCTTCCGTGTTTTTGGTTTAAAACCGCGACTTTCCAGTGTATTTTCGTATGATATTTAGGGTTGTATTCTAGTTTTCCTGGTCTCATTTTATAGAATGGAAGACATATTATGGAAACTGAGATGATTTTTATTGGTTTCACAATGAAAAGTACCTTGAAATTGAGCTCAAAGTAGCAGAAATGTTCGATTTTTGCCAAAGTTCAAAAATAAATAAATCAAGCCATGTGTCCAATACACGTTAAATGGTGAGTCTAATATTCTTTCACAAGTGCGCTGATATTATTTATACCATTTCTACACCATTTCTACACTAATGCAGTAGTCTGCATAACAGTAAACCTTCTATTTTTTGTGAGAATTAAAATTCAATGTGGAAAGCAAAAGAAATGTAACAGAGGCCTGGGGATGTGACTAATGAACAGAGGAAATGTTATTTTAGTGCCAGGAATGTCTGTCTTGTTTATTCTGGACCCTATTTGGAAATTGGCAAAGTTGCCAATTTCTGACCACTTTATTGGATAGTTGAAATCGGTAAATGGGTGGTTTCTTGTACTCATTCGATAAAAAAAAATGGAGTTCTATCGAAATTGTTATGATTTTTGTCCACTAGTACATTGGAATTGGACGAAAATAGGCCTCAAATTGGGCGAAATCGCTGATGCATAAACATCGTTGAGACCGCTAACTTCGCGAGAGCATAATTCCGTAAGCTTTCCATCAAATCTCATACTTGTGGTGTCTTTATGATCGGGAAAAGATTCTCTATCATTTCATAAGATTTTTTTTGAGACCCTGAGAACAAGTTTAGGAGAGTCCTGCTGACCCTGAAAGCATTAAACTCAGTGAACAGGGTATGTCAGTGGTAATAATATCACTCTGGGCTGCTTTAAATATATTGCTATGTAGGTAGGTGTAGCTGTGTAGCCCAGACAGGCTACATAGATTCACCTACGGGCTACCTACACCTGACTTCCTGTAAATAAATATTACTCGCCTCTCACCCTACATTAAGACTACAAATATTTTAAGGTAAGTAATAAATGTACTATGCATGTATTTTACTTTTTATTGTTTTTCCATGCGTAAGTCTACTGTTAGCTTAATATATGTTAGTGTAAACTTATCTGGAATTTGTATGCATTTATTAGTGGAAAAAATGGCGTTCTGCTTTCCGGCGATGTCTGCTTTCTGGTGGTAGCCTGGAATCTAACCCGCTGTATGAGTGGGGCTCTACTATATACAGTAGGGCCCCGCTTCACGGCATTTCACCTTACGGCGTTTCGCTAATACGGCGATGTCAAATTATGACCAAAATTTGCTATACGGCAAGCGGTCTTTCAAATACGGTGCGCCCCACCCGGTTTGTTTACATTCTTCATGACACGTCTATTATGTCAGGAAACTTGCCAAAATTTTAAGTGTTTTAAAGTTACTGCGTATTTTATGTGTACTCTGATAATTATACTTACGTGTACCTCTACCTAAATATACTTACTGTGCTGGTGTGCAGGTACACATTAAAATTGCTAAGTCTCTCTACTCATGACGCCAATACTACGTAATAATAATCACTCTTGGGCACATTAAATGTCTTATTTTACATTAATATAGACATTTTCATTAATCCATCTATGATATTTTCCTCAAAATTATATATGAAACCCGTTTCATAGCATATAAACATGATACATACACTCACAGAATAAAAATTGACGTAAATATGAGATTTGTTTACAAATCGGTTGTGTAGGTAGTGTCGGAAGAATTACATTTTCTCTAGTCAAACTAGGGGGTAACTGTAGAAAAATATTCTTTTCGTATGCCTTCACTCTATATATAGCAATTCACGACCCTTGTGGGTTTAGTGCTTTTTATTATGATAATAATATCTTCATTCACTCTAAAAATGGTGTGTTGCTGTTTGTTTATTCTGTACTAGCTTGTACAACTTGTACACAATATAAGAGTATTTGTATTGTGAGGTAATTATTATAATAAAAAAATATTGAGGTAAATGTTTTACAAACTCTTACAAAAGTATGTGAATGAACTAAAAGTTTTTTATTTTTTTTATTATCACACTGGCTGATTCCCACCAAGGCAGGATGGCCCGAAAAAGAAAAACTTTCACCATCATTCACTCCATCACTGTCTTGCCAGAAGGGTGCTTTACACTACAGTTTTTAAACTTCTACATTAACACCCCTCCTTCAGAGTGCAGGCACTGTACTTCCCATCTCCAGGACTCAAGTCCGGCCTGCCGGTTTCCCTGAACCCCTTCATAAATGTTACTTTGCTCACACTCCAACAGCACGTCAAGTATTAAAAACCATTTGTCTCCATTCACTCCTATCAAACACGCTCACGCATGCCTGCTGGAAGTCCAAGCCCCTCGCACACAAAACCTCCTTTACCCCCTCCCTCCAACCTTTCCTAGACCGACCCCTACCCCGCCTTCCTTCCACTACAGACTGATACACTCTTGAAGTCGCTCTGTTTCGCTCCATTCTCTCTACATGTCCGAACCACCTCAACAACCCTTCCTCAGCCCTCTGGACAACAGTTTTGGTAATCCCGCACCTCCTCCTAACTTCTAAACTAGGAATTCTCTGCATTATATTCACACCACACATTGCCCTCAGACATGACATCTCCACTGCCTCCAGCCTTCTCCTCGCTGCAACATTCATCACCCATGCTTCACACCCATTTAAGAGCGTTGGTAAAACTATACTCTCATACATTCCCCTCTTTGCCTCCAAGGACAAAGTTCTTTGTCTCCACAGACTCCTAAGTGCACCACTCACCCTTTTCCCCTCATCAATTCTATGATTCACCTCATCTTTCCTAGACCCATCCGCTGACACGTCCACTCCCAAATATCTGAATACATTCACCTCCTCCATACTCTCTCCCTCCAATCTGATATCCAATCTTTCATCACCTAATATTTTTGTTATCTTCATAACCTTACTCTTTCCTGTATTCACTTTTAATTTTCTTCTTTTGCACACCCTACCAAATTCATCCACCAATCTCTGCAACTTCTCTTCAGAATCTCCCAAGAGCACAGTGTCATCAGCAAAGAGCAACTGTGACAACTCCCACTTTATGTGTGATTCTTTATCTTTTAACTCTAAAAGTACACACATATTAATACGCATTTATTTTGCCTGACCAAGTGATTGCCCACTACCTGTTCAGTTTGTGTTCTTACACTGTCTGAACTCTGTATCTTGTTCTCTCTCTCGTTTACTCTTTCGTTAACTAGTTGGCTCTCATTGACGATGGCATCTAAGCTTAGCTGTGATAGAAAGAGGAGTTATAAGACTTGCTTTAAGTGCCAAGTTAGAGGATGATGGTGTGCCATTCTGATTTTATTCAATAAACACCCAGCCACTCACCTCTCACACATTAATATTAATATTTTAAGGTAAGTAATAAGTGTACTCTGTGTGTATCTTATCTTTTATTGTATTTTTAATGACTATTTCTATTGCTAACTTAATATAAGTTAGTGTAAACTTGTTATCTGGCATTTATTGCATATTTTATATGTGCTCTGATAATAATACTTGTAGTCCTGTGTGGTAGCAGAGCGGATGGACAACATTGTTTTCTCTGCTCAGCCATCAGAGAAAACGTGTATGAATCTGCGTTCGGCCCAGCCACTCCCCCACTCCGCTATTGTTTACAATTTTCGGCATGAATTATTCATTACTTCTCCCTTCGTCTATGATGGCATCTAAAGGTAGTTGTTAGAAACGATTAAATTCAGTGAACAAGTTATGTTGATGCTAATAATATGGCTCTGGGCCACAGTGTAGGTAACCGGTAGGTGTAGCCCAGGTGAGCTACACCTACTGGCTACCTACACTGACTTCCTACAAATAAATACTACTCACCTCTCTTCTTACATTAAGACTACACATATTTGAAGGTAAATAATGAGTGTACTGTATGTGTATTTTAACTCTCTGGGATGTTTTAAATATTGTATATTAAGTATGAGACGGGGAGCCAGGGCTACCTACATCTGACTTCCTACAAATAAGTACTACTCACCTTTCTCCCTACATTAAGATTACAAATACTTTAAGATAAGTAATGAATGTACTGTGAATGTATTTTACTTTGTGTGTTTTTAATGCCTAGTTCTATTACTAACTTAATATAATTTAGTGTAAACTTGTTGTCTGGCATTTATATGCATTTATAAATGGAAAAAATGGTGTTCTGCCTTCCGGCGATGTCTGCTTTCTGGCAACAGCCTGGAACCTAACCCGCCATGTAAGTGGGCCCCTACTGTATATATAACCACACTTCAGTTATCTGAAACAGTTACCTAACTCATACTGTGCAGTATTTTCCGGTAATCAGAGTTTCTATCTTAGCTGTACTGTGCTTTACTTCTTACATTGCTATTGGCATTTTGTGGTTTCCTTTACTCATTTTTCTGGTATCTTTATCAATTGCCAGCATTTGACTGAGGTGCAGAATAAATGTAATGAGAATTTATTGAAAAGTTGCTTTGGAGGCGAGATGCAGTAGTCTACCAAGAGATGTTGCAGTGTGATTGTAACCCAAAATGTGAACAGTCGCTTTTAAGTGTTCATTTCATTTTGCCCACATTAATGCTTCCTAGGCTTTCTGGTGTACACAGTTGCCAAAGTGTTTAATGAACACATTACAGTAACCTTGATTAGTTCTTATAAATTGTCTCTTATGTTTCAGATCTATGTAATTGATAGTGGTGATAGAAAAAGATTTGAAGAGACTGGCCAAGAGTTGGGTGAAATTCTCAATGAAGAGAAACTAGCAGGTATGTATGGAGTTATTTGCAGAGTGGAATACTTGTTATTTAATTAGTTACGTACATATTTTTAGGACAAAAATGAAGATGGTGATTTTCTTGGAAATTTATGTGACTTGTGAAAGACCATATTTATTGTGAAGTACAGTGCCTGTACTCTGAAGAAGGGATGGGAATGGTGCTGTTTTAAGGGTCATCTCAATTTGGGATGTCAGCACACTTCTAGCAACACAACTATTGAGTGAAAAATTTTGAGGAAAAGGTGGTGAGTACCTTAATGGGAGATGGCTGGTGTGGTAAAAATAAAAAGTACAGTGGAACCTCGAATATCGGCCACTGCGGGTATCAGCTGAATCGTATTTAGGCCGGTTTTTGGGCCGAAATTTTGCTCCATATTTTGGCCGGTGCATCGTAAATCGGCTGTATTAGACGCGTCAGCCTGCCTGGTGACCTGCCAGGACACCATGCGTAGGTGAGTCAGTCTCCCTGTGTCTCTTGGTGAATGAGCACATACTCCACGGATTCATCCAAACATTTCCTTAAAATCCATTGGTTTTTGTGTTTGTTTATTAAGTGCGACTGTGAAATAAACCACCATGGGTCCAAAGAAAGTTCAGAGTGCCAGCCCTTTGGTAAAGATAGAACTAGAATTGAAGAAGGAAATTGTAGAGATTAAGGAGATTTGTGCAATGTGGAGTAGGGTGCAAGCTTTTGCTGAGAAATATCACCCTGACCAAGCTGAAACAAGCCATATCTGCAACATGTTCAGTGACAAAACCTTGGCTCACTTCAGGCAAATCTTAGAGGCACCAGAAACAGACCTCTCTGGACAGTTTTTTTGTGCTACAGGGGTCCAATGACCTTCAAGCTGGTCCTAGTGCCATTAAAAGATAAAGAAGGGAAGTAACCCCAGAGAAGGACTTGATACCAGAAGTCATTATGGAGGGGGATTCTCCCTCCAAACAATAATCTCTCCTCCTCCCTCTCCCCTCCTCCCTGTCTTCCATATGCCAACAAGAGTTTTCAATATAGGTATGTAATAATGATTTAAATGTTCGTTTATATGTAATTGTCATTATTTTGTGTATGTAGACTATAGTTAAACTTTACAAAATATTTTTTTTTATTTTTGGGTGTCTGGAACAGATTTTTTTTTTTTTAACAAGTCGGCCGTCTCCCGCCTAGGCAGGGTGACCCAAAAAGAAAGAAAATCCCCAAAAGGAAAATGCTTTCTTCATCATTCAACACTTGCACCTCACTCACACATAATCACTGTTTTTGCAGAGGTGCCCAGATACAACAGTTTAGAAGCATATGTAAAGATACTATATAAAAAGTGACCTGAAATAATATGCGTAATAAACTCCCTATAGAATATAATATCAGGACTCCAATTATATATATACCGTCCTATTACACATCCCTCCAAACTGCCAATACGTATCCCAAACCCCTCCTTTAACCCTTTGAGGGTCGAGAGGCCCTCTCCCAAACTCGTTCTCAGGGTCGAAAATTTTTTGAAAAAAAAAAATTATTTTATGAAATGATAGAGAATCTTCTTCCGATCATAATGACACCAAAAGTATGAAATTTGATGAAAAACTTACGGAATTATGCTCTTGCGAAGTTAGCGGTCTCAAAGTTGGCAATTTCGCCCACTTTGGGCCCTATTTTCGGCCAATTCCAATGTTGCAGTTGACTAAAATCATAGCTATTTCCCTAGAACTCCATTAGTTCTATCAATTGAGTACAAGAATCCGCCCATTTACCGATTTCAACTACCCAATAAAGTGGTCAGAAATTGGCAATTTGGGCAATTTCACACAAATTTTAAATGATGCCAATTTCAAAATAGGGTTCAGAATAAACAAGACAGACATTCATGGTACTAAAATAACATTTTATCTGTTCATTAGTCATGTCTCTAGCCCCCTCTTACATTACTTTTGCTTTTCATTTTTAATTTTTATTCCCACAGAAAATAGAAAGTTTTCTGTTATGTATACTACTGCATCATTGTAAAAACGGTATAAATGATATCAGCACACTACTGAAAGAATATTAGACTTGCCAGTTGATGTGTATTGGACGCGTGACTTGATTTGTTAAACTCTTGAATATCGGCAAAAATCGATCATTTTTGCTAATTTGAGCTCAATTTCGAGGTACTTGTCATCGTGAAACCAATCAAAATCTTCTATAATTTTGTAATATATCTTCCATTCTATCAAATGAGACTAAGGAAATGAGAATACAACCATAAATACCATACAAAAATTCACTAGAAAGTCGCTGTTTTAAACCAAAACACAGTTGAAGTTTTTTTTTTTCTCATTATGCACAGTGTGCTTCAGGATTTTTTTTATACTGCTCACACTGACCACACAGACCCATTCTTTCATATGTAGGCCTGCCAGCTTTCTTCCACCAGATTTGAAGGTGCTAGAATTTAGGTGTACAATGGCTGCAATGACGTACTTGTACGTGACTGACCCTCAAAGCGTTAAAGTGCAGGCATTGTACTTCCCATTTCCAGAACTCAAGTCTGGCTATATAGAAATAACCGGTTTCCCTGAATCCCTTCACTAAATATTACGCTGCTCACACTCCAACAGCTCATCAGGTCCCAAAAACCATTCGTCTCCATTCACTCTTATCTAACACGCTCATGCATGCTTGCTAGAAGTCCAAGCCCCTCGCCCACAAAACCTCCTTTATCCCCCCTCTCTCCAACCTTTTTGAGGACGACCCCTACCTCACCTTCCTTTCCCTACAGATTTATACGCTCTCCATGTCATTCTACTTTGATCGATTCTCTCTAAATGACCAAACCACCTCAATAGCCACTCTTCAGCCCTCTGACTCATACTTTTATTAACTCCAGACATTCTCCTAATTTCCACTCTTCGAATTCTCTGCATAATATTTACACCACACATTGCCCTTAGACAGGACATCTCTACTGCCTCCAACTGCCTCCTTGCTACAGTATTTACAACCCAAACTTCACACCCATATAAGAGTGTTGGTACCACTATACTTTCATACATTCCCTTCTTTGCCTCCATTGATAACATTTTATGTCTCCATATATACCTCAATGCACCACTCTTCTTTTTTCCCTCATCAATTCTATGGGTAACCTCATCCTTCATAAACCCATCCGCTGACACATCAACTCCCAAATATCTGAAAACATTCACTTCTTCCATACTCCTCTCCAGTGCGATATCCAATTTCTCCTCTCCAGTGCGATATCCAATTTTTCTTTATCTAAATCACTTGATGCCTTCATCACCTTACTCTTATCTATATTCACTTTCAACTTTCTACCTTTACACACCCTCCCAAACCCGTCCAGTAACTTTTGCAACTTTTCTTTAGAATCACCTATAAGAACAGTATCATCAGCAAAAAGTGACTGTGTCAACTCGCATTTTGTATTTCATTTCCCATAATTTAATCCCACCCCTCTCCCCAACACCCTAGCATTTACTTCTTTTACAACCCCATGTCTAAATATTTTAAACAACCATGGTGACATTACACATCCCTGTCTAAGACCTACTTTTACTGGGAAGTAGTCTCTCTCTTCTACACACCCTAACCTGAGCCTCACTATCCTCATAAAAACTCTTTACAGCATTTAGTAACTTACTACTTATTCCATATACAGTGGACCCCTGCTTAACGATCACCTCCCAATGCGACCAATTATGTAAGTGTATTTATGTAAGTGCGTTTGTACGTGCATGTTTGGGGGTCTGAAATGGACTAATCTACTTCACAATATTCCTTATGGGAACAAATTCGGTCAGTACTGGTACCTGAACATACTTCTGGAATGAAAAAATATTGTTAACCGGGGGTCCACTGTACTTGCATTGACGTTACTTTTTTTTTTTTTTTTTTTCAAGTTGGTCGTCTCCCACCGAGGCAGGGTGACCCAAAAAAGAAAGAAAATCCCCAAAAAGAAAATACTTTCATCATCATTCAACACTTTCACCACACTCACACATTATCACTGCTTTTGCAGAGGTGCTCAGAATACAACAGTTTAGAAGCATATACGTATAAAGATACACAACATATCCCTCCAAACTGCCAACATCCCAAACCCCTCCTTTAAAGTTCAGGCATTGTACTTCCCATTTCCAGGACTCAAGTCCGACTATAAGAAAATAACCCGTTTCCCTGAATCCTTTCACTAAATATTACCCTGCTCACAACAGATCGTCAGGTCCCAAGTATCATTCGTCTCCATTCACTCCTATCTAACACGCTCATGCACGCTTGCTGGAAGTCCAAGCCCCTCGCCCACAAAACCTCCTTTACCCCCTCTTTCCAACCCTTTCGAGGACGACCCCTACCCCTCTTTCCTTCCCCTATAGATTTATATGCTTTCCATGTCATTCTACTTTGATCCATTCTCTCTAAATGACCAAACCACCTCAACAACCCCTCTTCTGCCCTCTGACTAATGCTTTTATTAACTCCACACCTTCTCCTAATTTCCACACTCCGAATTTTCTGCATAATATTTACACCACACATTGCCCTTAGACAGGACATCTCCACTGCCTCCAACCGTCTCCTCGCTGCTGCATTTACCACCCAAGCTTCACATCCATATAAGAGTGTTGGTACTACTATACTTTCATACATTCCCTTCTTTGCCTCCATAGATAACGTTTTTTGACTCCACATATACCTCAACGCACCACTCACCTTTTTTCCCTCATCAATTCTATGATTAACCTCATCCTTCATAAATCCATCCGCCGACACGTCAACTCCCAAGTATCTGAAAACATTCACTTCTTCCATACTCCTCCTCCCCAATTTGATATCCAATTTTTCTTTATCTAAATCATTTGATACCCTCATCACCTTACTCTTTTCTATGTTCACTTTCAACTTTCTACCTTTACACACATTCTCAAACTCATCCACTAACCTTTGCAATTTTTCTTTAGAATCTCCCATAAGCACAGTATCATCAGCAAAAAGTAACTGTGTCAATTCCCATTTTGAATTTGATTCCCCATAATTTAATCCCACCCCTCTCCCGAACACCCTAGCATTTACTTCTTTTACAACCCCATCTATAAATATATTAAACAACCATGGTGACATTACACATCCCTGTCTAAGACCTACTTTTACCGGGAAGTATTCTCCCTCTCTTCTACACACCCTAACCTGAGCCTCACTATCCTCATAAAAGCTCTTTACAGCATTTAGTAACTTACCACCTATTCCATATACTTGCAACATCTGCCACATTGCTCCTCTATCCACTCTATCATATGCCTTTTCTAAATCCATAAATGCAATAAAAACTTCCCTACCTTTATCTAAATACTGTTCACATATATGCTTCAATGTAAACACTTGATCTACACATCCACTACCCAATCTGAAGCCTCCTTGCTCATCCGCAATTCTACATTCTGTCTTACCTCTAATTCTTTCAATTATAACTCTACCGTATACTTTTCCTGGTATACTCAGTAAACTTATTCCTCTATAATTTTTACAATCTCTTTTGTCCCCTTTCCCTTTATATAAAGGGACTATACATGCTCTCCGCCAATCCCTAGGTACCTTCCCCTCTTTCATACATTTATTAAACAAAAGTACCAACCACTCCAACTCTATATCCCCCCCTGCTTTTAACATTTCTGTCATGATCCCATCAGTTCCAGCTGCTTTACCCCCTTTCATTCTACGTAATGCCTCACGTACCTCCACCACACTTACATTCTGCTCTTCTTCACTCCTAAAAGATGGTATACCTCCCTGGCCAGTGCATGAAATTACCGCCTCCCTTTCTTCCTCAACATTTAAAAGTTCCTCAAAATATTCTCGCCATCTACCTAATACCTCCCTCTCCCCATCTACTAACTCCCCTACTCTGTTTTTAATGGACAAATCCATACTTTCCCTAGGCTTTCTTAACTTGTTTAACTCACTCCAAAATTTTTTCTTATTTTCATTAAAATTACTTGACAGTGCCTCTCCCACTCTTTCATCTGCTCTCCTTTTGCACTCTCTCACCACTCTCTTCACCTTTCTTTTACTCTCCATATACTCTGCTCTTCTTATAACACTTCTGCTTTGTAAAAACCTCTCGTAAGCTACCTTTTTCTCTTTTATCACACCCTTTACTTCATCATTCCACCAATCACTCCTCTTTCCTCCTGCCCCCACCCTCCTATAACCACAAACTTCTGCCCCACATTCTAATACTGCATTTTTAAAACTATTCCAACCCTCTTCAACCCCCCCACTACTCATCTTTGCTCTAGCCCACCTTTCTGCCAATAGTCACTTATATCTCGCCCGAACTTTCTCCTCCCTTAGTTTATACACTTTCACCTCCCTCTTACTTGTTGTTGCCACCTTCCTCTTTTCCCATCTACCTCTTATTCTAACTGTAGCTACAACTAAATAATGATCTGATATATCAGTTGCCCCTCTATAAACATGTACATCCTGTATTTACATGTACAGTGGACCCCCGGTTAACGATATTTTTTCACTCCAGAAGTATGTTCAGGTGCCAGTACTGACCGAATTTGTTCCCATAAGGAATATTGTGAAGTAGATTAGTCCATTTCAGACCCCCAAACATACACGTACAAACGCACTTACATAAATACACTTACATAATTGGTCGCATTAGGAGGTGATCGTTATGCGGGGGTCCACTGTATTTACATGTACATCCTTGTATTTACGTTAATTCTTTTGGGAAATATTGCTTCAAATTTAGGCCGACCTTTTGGAACAGATTACGGCTGATATTCGGGGTTCCACTGTATACATGTTTAGCTAATACAGTACTAATACAAAATTATATCACATGCTTGATTATCATGACAAGAGATCATATGCAGAGCTGCAAAAGAATCAAAGGATTTCACTCATCAGTTTAATTGGTGGGACTAAGAGGTGTGTCCCATTGTTTTTTGGTGACAAATTATGAAATATATAGGAAAGAATATAGTGATAAAGATGATAAAAAAATTAGGTAATGAAAGATTGGATATCAGGTTGGAGGGAGAGAGTATGGAGGAAGCGAATGTATTCAGTTATTTAGGGGTGGATGTGTCAGCAGATGGTTCTGTGAAAGATGAGGTGAATCATAGAATTGATGAGGGGAAAAAAGGTGAATGGTGCACTGAGGGGTCTGTGGAGACAGAGAACTTTGTCCAGGTGTGAAGCATGGGCGGTGAATGTTGCAACAAGGAGAATGCTGGAGGCAGTGGAGATGTCGTGTCTGAAGGCAATGTGTGGTGTGAATATAATGCAGAGAATTTGTAATTTGGAAATTAGGAGGTGCGGAATTACCAAAACTGGTTTTGTTATCCAGAGGGCTGAGGAGGGGTTGTTGAGGCGATTTGGACTTGGAAGATGGAACAAAATAGAATGACTTCGAGAGTGTATAAATCTATAGTGGAGGGAAGGTGGGGGTAGAAGTCAGCCTAGGAAAGGTTGGAGGGAAGAGGTAAAGGATGTTTTGTATGCAAGGGTCTTGGACTTCCAGCAAGCATGCATGAGTGTGTTAAATAGGAGTGAATGGAGACAAACGGTTTTTAGGACTTGACGTGCTGTTGGAGTGTGAGCAGGGTAATATTTATGAAGGGATTCAGGGAAACTGGCAGGCCGGACTTGAGTCCTGGAGATGGGAAGTACAGTGCCTGCACTCTGAAGGAGGGGTATTAATGTTGTAGTTTTATAACTGTAGTATAGGTGCACCTCTGGCAAGACAGTGATGGGGTGAATGATGGTGAAAATTTTTCTTTTTCGGGCCACTCTACCTTGGTGGGCAACGGCCGATGTGTTAATAAAAATATATAAATTGTGAAATACAGTCAAGAAGAGGGTTAGAAAGAAGATTTAAGTGCTAGTGTAGGTAAGCCTCACTTTAGCCTACTGTACTAGCAAACTGTGGATGAAATATGGTTGCCGAGAGTGTATAAGTACAGTGGAACCTCAAATATTGAACTTTCTTCGGTCCAGAAGGCTGCTTGAGTGCCTTTACCGAATGAATTTATTCCCATCAGGAATAATGTAAATTAGATTAGTCCATTTCAGACCCTCAAAAATGCACTTATAAAAGCACTTACAAAAATACACTTACATAATTGGTTGTGTTGGGAGCAGTTCGATTTTTGAGGTTCCACTGTACAAATTTCATTGGATTGAAAGTGATAGAAATGTACAAGATACTTGAAAATCTGTGAAGTGGCTGCAACTCATTCATGTAATGTATTAAGAGGTATATGTACATAAAGACATTATACAGTTAAGTGGTGGAGTCAGGCACATGTAATTGAAACAAGAAAATTATACATTGGAAAATGAAATATAATAATAATGGAGAAATAGTGAAGGGAATGTTATTTGAAAAAAAGAAGAGGAAAAGTGACTACAAGAGGAATAAGTTGAGGAAATAAAAATAAAACCTGAAATAAGGTGTACAGTACGGGTTTTCCCTCAGTTTCTGGTTTCACTTTTTTTTCTTGCATTGTGTTATGCAATTCTGCTCTATGGAGCCCTCCAATTTCTACCAGCAATTCACTACAGTAGATGTTAGGTAAATTCACTCTGTTGCAATCACCCAAGCTCAGCGCCATGACAGTTTAACAATGCTGTATCTCCTTAACCCGTAAACGGTCCAAACGTACATATACGTTTTTTCAACATTTGAAAGTATGTAAAAAAAGTAGATCTTTTTTTTTTTTACATTTGAAAATGTGTAAAAAAAACTTTGATCTACTTTTTTTTGTTATACAGTGGACCCCCGGTTAACGATTTTAATCCGTGCAAGAGGGGTAATTGTTATGCGAAATAATCGTTATGTGAATGAATTTTCCCCATAAGAAATAATGGAAATAAAATTAATCCGTGCAAGACACCCAAAAGTATGAAAAAAAAATTTTTACCACATGAAATATACATTTTCCCACACACAAAGAGAAGGATACATGCACAATAGTAGAGTAGTACATGCACAGTATATATTGTGCATGTACTAGTCTACTAAATGAAGAATAAATGACACTTAACTTTATTGAAGATGCAGCAATGACTGATGAGACACTGTGTCCTGGGAGTGCCTTTTCCTCCTGAGTACTGTAGGTCCTGTTTGGCATTTTCTTCCAGAACAGGCCTTATCACACTGTGTATGCCACTACGATTCTTAAATCTCTCAAACCAACCTTTGCTGGCTTTAAATTCACCAATATGAGCACTAGTTCCAGGCATTTTTCCCTGTTCACCTGGGTGTTAGTCGACTTGTGTGGGTTGCATCCTGGGAGACAAGATTAAGGACCCCAATGGAAATAAGTTAGACAGTCTTCGATGACACTGACTTTTTTGGGTTATCCTGGGTGGAAAATCCTCTGGGGTTAATTGTTTCTTGGTATTCTCAATAAGCCACACCAACAACGGTGCTACAGCAGCAGCAGCAGCTGACAGTGCAGCAGCAGCAGCAGCTGACAGTGCAGCAGCAGCAGCAGCTGTACCACCAATAGTAGCGATGGTTGATTGGGGTTTATTATACAACCTGGCCAGCTCGGAGACATGCACTCCACTTTCATACTTATCAATGATCTTTTTCTTCATCTCTATTGTAATTCTCACCCTTATTGCTGTAGGGTTGGCACTAGAAGCTTTCTTGGGGCCCATGGTCACTTATTTTCCAGAAAAAGCACCGAAAACACTGTAATAATATGAAATATTCCGATTGTATGCTTGGATGTTACCGTGGAGGCTGGCTGGTAAACAATGCCACCGGCGGACATGTGAGCGTGGCTCAGGCCGCACATTGGACGCGTCTCGGACGAAAATCGGTAAGCGGGTTTTTAAGCGGTATGCGAGGCAAAATTTTTTGCAATTAAAGTACGCGGTATGCGAAATAATCGCTATGTGATCCCATCGTTATGCGGGGGTCCACTGTATATGAAAATATGTAAAAAAGCGTAGATCTACTTTTGGAGCACTACACATGTGAACGTAGATCTGCTTGGACCATTTACGGGTTAAGTATCACTAAACTGATTCACAGTGACATTATAAATATGAGAAAGAAAACAGATTTGGTTGTGGGAAATCCAGTGAACATAATTTGAAAGACATAATGTAGTTGGTTTTCAATTTGAGTGTTTTGTGCAAAGTCAAAAGAAAATGGATACTGGGCAAGACTGGGGGTAGAGTCAGGAAGGAAAGAGTAGTAGGAAAATGTATTCACAGGTTCATAATGTGAATATTTAAATCCAGACAGACAGACTGGTTGACTGGTAGTGGATGGAAGAGTGAGAGTAAAAGGGTGGAGAATTATGATTGATTTTTTTTTTTTTTTTTTTTTTTACCAATTGCATTGTTTTAGGTATATGTCTGTTTGGTGCCTACCTGGTGTGTGCTCATAATTTTTGGGTAAAAATAAGTAAAGAAGTGTAACTTTTTTCTTGATTTTTGTAATGTATTTAGAGTATTATTGAATTTTGGATTTTACTTTTTCTGTAGATTTTCTCCAGATTCATTTTTTTTTTTTTGTGATCGTTTTGTACATGTGGTAAGCTTGTATATTTTTTTTGGTCAGTGTTAGACAAAATGTGTGGAATTTGTAGTCTTGAGCTTCTTGAGCCAGGATCTTGTCTATCGCATAAAGCGATAGGAAGCGGGAGGAAGCATTGGTAAAAATATATCAAGGATTAGCAGAGAAAAGGGAAGTGCAGAAACAGCTGGTAAATGTAGAAGAATTTTTAATGAAGTTACATACCAGCAAATTAAAATTATCCAGATGCTGTGGCATAGCAAAATATTTGGAAGGGAAAGACTTTAAAAATCTGTAAATTTGACAAGTAAAAACATGAGCTCAGAAATAAGTCATTAGTGACAAAGACTACTGAAAGGAAAATGAAAGTACAGTAATTAACTTGAGACCTGGAGGTGGGAAGTACAGTGCTTGCACTCTAAAGGAGGCATTTGGGATATTTGCTGTTTAGAGTGACATCTAAACTGTTGTATCTGCAAGCTTCTGGCAAGAGTGATAGTGTGAATGATGATGAAATTGTTTATTTGGGTCACCCTGCCTTGGTGGAAGATGGCCAGCGTGTTAAAGAAACAAAGATATGTAAAAGAACTCTCCAGTCTAGATATATCATAGATAAGAAAAAAAGTTGATTGAACTTGTAACAAAACACACTAAGATGCTTGGGTAACAAGCATATCTATGTGATGCACCTGTTACTGGTTTCAAAAGTTTTTCTACTCTGTTCCTGGTGTGGGGACAAGCTTTTCTGTTTGCTTGTTCAACCAGGCTGCTGCTGTTGGCAGTCCATGGGCCAACATAATTATCACAGCCTGGTTGCTCTGGAACTTCGCAAAGTTAGTGAGGTAGCGATCCAATTTTCTCTTGAAATTGGAATAGGAAAATGTTTTTAGAAAAAGATAATGAGTAAATAAAAAGATGTATGTGTATAAAGCCAAGTCAAAGATTAGTTCTGCCTAACAAAGGCAAATTAATTTAGTACAAGAAATTAGTAAATAAAAGGTTAAAGATATAATTAGCTAGTTGGCCAGATTTGAGTCCTGCCATCTGAGTAAGGGGTGGGGGATGTTACAGTTTGGAGGGTTATCTGAACTGTAATGTTAGAATATTTGTGGCAAGACAATGATTGAATGAATGACGGGGAATGGACGTATGTATTTCCTCTCTTGGGTCACCCTACCTTGGTGAGAGATGGTCAGTGTTTAAAAAAAATAAAATTTAAACACGGTCACTATTCCCAGTCACAAGATAAGATAAATTTTACTCTTTTCTGTTTTCCTGCAGGTGTGCCTGTGTTGATTTTTGCCAATAAGCAAGACCTGTTTAATGCAGCACCTGCTTCGGAGATAGCAGAAGGCCTTCAGCTTCATACCATCCGGGACCGTACATGGCAGATACAAGCATGCTCAGCAACATCAGGCGAGGGTGTTAAAGTAAGAAATATGTTAGTACAGTGGACCCCCGGTATATGATATTAATCTGTTCCTGAGAGCTCATCGTATGCCAAAATTATCGAAAGGCAAATTAATTCTCCCCATAAGAAATAATGGAAA
Source organism: Cherax quadricarinatus (assembly GCF_038502225.1). Taxonomy (NCBI): domain Eukaryota; kingdom Metazoa; phylum Arthropoda; class Malacostraca; order Decapoda; family Parastacidae; genus Cherax; species Cherax quadricarinatus. The sequence goes on from NC_091295.1 coordinate 29,407,234, forward strand.
TCAAATTAATCCGTGCAAGACGCCCAAAAGTACTATGAAAAAAAAAGTTTTACCACATGAAATATTAAGTTTAATGCACACAAACTGAAGAAGACATGCACAGTTAGTAGTACTCTACTAACAATAGAATACATGACACCTTTAATGAAGATCTGGTGATGATTGATGGGATGGGAGGAGGGGAGAGTGTCGAAGTTGTTAATGTTTAGAAGGGGAATCCCCTTCCATTAGGACTTGAGGTAGCAAGTCCTTTTCCGGGGTTACTTCCCCTCTTCTTTTAACCCTTTGAGGGTTTCGGACGTACTAGTACGGCTTACGACCCAGGGTTTTTGACGTACTAGTACGCCTAAATTCTAGCGCCCTCAAATCTAGTGGGAGAAAGCTGGTAGGCCTTCATATGAAAGAATGGGTCTATGTGGTCAGTGTGCACAGTCTAAAAAAAAATCCTGCAGCACACAGTGCATAATGAGAAAAAAAAAACTTTGACCATTTTTTTGGAATAAAACAGCGACTTTGCACTGTATTTTCGTATGGTATTTATTGTTGTATTCTAGTTTTCTTGGTCTCATTTTATAGAATGGAAGACATATTACAGAAATTGAGATGATTTTGACTGGTTTTACAATGAAAGGTACCTTGAAATTGAACTCAAAGTAGCAGAAATGTTCGATTTTTACCAAATTTCAAAAGTAAACAAATCGTGCCAAGCATGCAATACACGTCAACTGGTGAGTCTAATATTCTTTCACCAGTGCGCCAATAATATTTATACCATTTTTTACACTAATGCAGTAGTCTGCATAACAGTAAATCTTATATTTTTTCTGAGAATAAAAATTCAAAGCGGAAAGCAAAAGAATATAAGAGGGGCCTTGAGACGTGACTAATGACCAGAGGAAATGTCATTTTAGTGCCAGGAATGTCTTTCTTGTTTATTCTGGACCCTATTCTGAAATTGGCCTCTTTTGAAATTTGTGTGAAATTGGCAAAATTGCTAAATTCTGACCACTGTACTGGATAGTTGAATTTCATAAATGGGTGGTTTCTTGCACCCATTCGATAGACAAAATGGAGTTCTAGCGAAATATTCATGTTTTTTGTCGACTAGTACAGTGGAATTGGCCGAAAATGGGGCTCAAAGTGGGCAAAATCGCCGATGCATAAACATAGCCGAGACCGCTAACTTTGCGAGAGCATAATTCCGTAAGTTTTCCATCAAATTTCAAACTTTTGGTGTCTTTATGATCGGGAAAAGATTCTCTATCCTTTCACAAGAGAAAATAATTTTTTTTTTTTTAAATTTGGCCGACCCTGAGAACGAGTTTCGGAGAGGGCCTGTCGACCCTCAAAGGGTTAATGCCACTAGGACCAGCTTGAGAGTCACTGGACCTCTGTCGCACAACAAATCTGTCCATAGAGCTCTGTACCTCCCGTTCCTTTACGATTTGTCTAAAATGGGCCACAACATTGCCATTGTAATAGTCACCAGCACGGCTTGCAATAGCTGTGTTAGGGTGATTTTCATCCATAAAGGTTTGCAGTTCAACCCACTTTGCACACATTTCCTTAATTTTTGAAGTAGGCACACTGGATTCCACAACTGGCATAGGCTTCTCAGGGTTAGCCCCAAACCCTTCAATATCTTTCTTAATTTCCATACTGATTCTCACCCTTTTTACCACAGGGTTGGCACTAGAAGCTTTCTTGGGGCCCATGGTGACTTATTTTGCAGAAACAAGCACCAAAAACACTGTGATAATATGAAATGTACCGAATATATGCTTAGATGCGAGCACACTGGCTGGCTTGTAAACAATGGCACTCACGTGGACGCGTCCCGGACGAATCGTGTGGCGGATTTTTTAACGAGTGGCAAGGCAAAATTTTTGCGTTAAAATGTATCGAATACAGGATTTAACGTATAACAATGCCATTGAATGCCGGGGATCCACTGTAGTACAGTGGTCCCTCGCTTTTCGTAGTTCTCGGGAATCATAGATTTTGGAAATCATACGGATATTTTCGTATAAACATGAGCTCGCTAATCATAGGTTGACTCGCGAATAGTAGTTCGTCCGGGACGCGTACGCATGGTGTGAGCCGGGGCGGCCTCCCTACCCAGCCAGTCTGGCATTGTTTACCAGTGAGCGAAGGTCCCCTCACGTGCTCCTACGAAATATTTCATAATATTCCACTCATTTTAGTGCTTGCAAGTACTAAATAAGCTACCATGGCTCCAAAGAAAGCTCCTAGTGCCAAGCCTGTGGTAAAGAAGGTGAGAAATACGATTGAATTGAAGAAAAACATCATTGAACAATATGAAAGTGGCACAAGTGCGGCCAAACTGGCCAAGATGTATAAGAAACCCTACACAACCATATGTTCCATAGTGGCCAAGAAAAAGGAAATCAAGGACGCTGTTGCTGTTCCTGCTGCAAGAGCTTCAGCAGGAACAGCAACAGATCGCAGCTCAGAATCTTGCTGCAGAGGAGGAGGAAGAGAGATGGAAGAAGGTGCCTTCTTCAGAAATTAAAGAGATTTTTGCTATGTGGGGTAAGATGGAAAGCTTTATGGAGAAACATCACCCTGACAAAGTTGTTGCAAGCCATGTTGGCAACATGTACAGTGACAAAGTCTTGGGCCATTTTAGGGAAGTGTTAAAGAGACTCCAGAAACAGCTCTCTCCACAGTTATTTTGCGAGACAGGACTCAGTGACTCTCAAGGTGGTCCTAGTGGCATTAAGAAACAGAGAAGAGAAGCAACCCCAGAAAAGCAATTGGTACCTGAGGTGTTGCTGGAAGGGGATTCCCCTTCCAAACTGTAAACAATCCAATCTCTCTCCTCCTCCAGTCTCCCATACACTAAGAAGAATCTCCAATAAAGGTAAGTGTTATGCTGTTAATGTTTCATTCATCATTTCCCATTGTATTGTTTATGTAAAATTCTTAGGAATCCACCTTGATAATAGACTCAAATTTCATACACATATACAATAAATTTCTAAGAAAATTTCCAAGACCGTAGGCATACTATCGAAGATACGGTACTATGTTCCACAGTCAGCCCTCCTGGCCCTATATCACTCTCTTATTTACCCCTATCTCACCTATGGAATTTGTGCATGGGGCTCAACAACAATTAACCATCTCAGACCACTAATTACCCAACAAAAGGCTGCAGTCAGAATGATGATAAATTCCCACTACAGGCAGCACACTCCACCAATATTCAAAACACTAAACCTACTCACCATACAAAACATCCATGCTTATTACTGCACCTATTACATACATAGAACACTTAACTCTGATATTAACCCTCCCCTCAAACATCTCCTTGCCAACCTCAACAGAACACATGACCATAACACAAGGCACAGATCACTCTTTGATGTTCCTCATGTCCATCTCACGCTATGCAAAAACTCAATGCACATAAAAGGCCCTAAAATCTGGAATTCATTACATGTAAATATAAAAGAAACACTACCTGTTTATAAATTCAAGTCTCTTCTCAAAGATCACTTACTCACCCAAAACCAAATAAATACTGAATAACTAAACCTTATAAATTGTATATCTTAAATGTTTCTCACAATTATATCACATAAACGTTAAACCAAAGACCCAATCTAACTTTGTTATTTTTTAGATACACTACCTAACAGAATACTTCATTCTACTGAATGTACAGCAATGCATGCAACCATATGACCTGTCTTTGTAATACTCATTTGTGCTTTAATGTTATCTGTTTACAATAATGTTTTATCACTGATTACATCATTGCTTAGTTAATCTTAAGTTAATTTTAAACCTGCCCGTAATGCTATGCATACAAGTGGCTTTGGCATGCTGCTCTTACCTGTATTTTTTTGTACCTCTGTATGTATGTTCAAATTATAAAATAAATAAATAAAAAACAAATACTACATCTATATTTCATGTAAAAAAATTTTTTGTTTTAATACTTCTGGGTGTCAGGAACGGATTAATTGTATTTACATTATTTCTTATGGGGAAAATTGATTCGCAAATCATAGATTTCGATAATAGTAGCAACTCCAGGAACCGATTAACTTCGAAAAACGAGGGACCACTGTATTTGGTTTTATTAGATATCCCTATGGGGGAAATTCAATCACTCTGAGTTGTGTCAGTTTCAGTTTGCTAATTTTATTGAGTACTGTAATAAGTTTCCTATGTAATAATTAGAGAATGCCTCTTCTGATCAGCTTCAAACCCTAAATATAGGTACAGTGGACCCTCGCCTAACGCTATTAATCCGTTCCTGAGAGCTCAACGTTAGGCGAAATTATCATTAGCCAAATTAATTTTTCCCATAAGAAATAATGGAAATCAAATTAATCCGTTCCTGACACCCCAAAGTATGAACAAAAAAAATTTTTTACCGCATGAAATATTAATTTTAATACACACAAACTGAAGACATGCACAGTTACATGACACTTACCTTTATTGAAGATCTGGTGATGATTGATGGGATGGGAGGAGGGGAGACTGTGGATGGTGTTAATGTTTAGAAGGGGAATCCCCTTCCATTAGGACTTGAGATGGCAAGTCCTTTTCCGGGGTTACTTCCCTTCTTTTAATGCCATTAGGACCAGCTTGAGAGTCACTGGACCTCTGTCGCACAACATATCTGTCCATAGAGGCCTGTACCTCCCGTTCCTTTATGACATTCCTAAAGTGTTTCACAACATTGTCAGTGTAATAGCCACCAGCACGGCTTGCAATAGCTGTGTGAGGGTGATTTTCATCAAAAAAGGTTTGCACTTTAAGCCACATTGCACACATTTCCTTAATCTTTGAAGTAGGCAACTTCTTCAATTTCTCTATCCCCTCCTCCGAAGCAGTTTCCTCAGGTGTGGCCTCTTGCTGTTGAAGATGATCTAGCAGCTCATCAGTGGTTAGTTCTTCATTGTCCTCCTCCACCAACTCTTCCACATCCTCCCCACTAACCTCCAACCCCAAGGACTTCCCCAGTGCCACAATGGATTCCTCAACTGGCATAGGATTCCCAGGGTTAGCCTCAAACCCTTCAAAATCCCTTTTGTCTACACATTCTGGCCACAGTTTCTTCCAAGCAGAGTTCAAGGTCCTCTTAGTCACTTCCTCCCAAACCTTACCTATAATGTTTACACAATTGAGGATGCTAAAGTGATCTTTCCAAAACTCTCTTAGTTGAGTTTCTGAGGTCACTACAAAGCACCTTTCAAACATAGCTTTTGTGTACAGTTTCTTGAAGTTGGAAATGACCTGCTGGTCCATGGGCTGCAGGAGAGGAGTGGTATTAGGAGGCAAAAACTTGAACTTAATGAAGCTCATTTCCACAGAAAGTCGCTCTGCCATGTCTGAAGGATGACCAGGAGCATTGTCTAATACCAGGAGTCACTTAAGGTCTAATTTCTTTTCAATTAGGTAATTTTTCACATAGAAAAAATCCCTAGTGACCCATGCCTTACTGTTTGCCCTCCACAGCACACACAAATTAGCCTTGAGGACATTGTTTTTCCTGAACACTCTGGGAGTTTCAGAGTGATACACCAATAAAGGCTTCACTTTGCAATCACCACTAGCATTAACACACATCAACAGAGTAAGCCTATCTTTCTTAGGCTTATGTCCTGGGAGTGCCTTTTCCTCCTGAGTAATGTAGGCCCTGCTTGGCATTTTCTTCCAAAACAGGCCTGTTTCGTCACAAACACTTGTTCAGGTTTCAGTTCTTCACTGTCTGTGTACTCCTTGAATTCCTGCACATATTTTTCAGCCGCTTTGTGGTCCGAACTGGCAGCCTCACCATGCCTTATCACACTGTATGCCACTACGATTCTTAAATCTCTCAAACCAACCTTTGCTGGCCTTAAATTCACTCACATCACCACTAGTTGCAGGCATTTTTCTAATTAAATCGTCATGCAACTACCTAGCCTTTTCACATATGATCGCTTGAGAGATGCTATCTCCTGCTATCTGTTTTTCATTTATCCACACCAATAACAGTCTCTCAACATCTTTTGTCACTTGCGATCTCTGTTTCGAAAACAAAGTTGCACCTTTGGCAAGAACAGCTTCCTTGATTTCCGTTTTCTTGGCCACAATAGTAGTGATGGTTGATTGGGGTTTTGTGTACAACCTGGCCAGCTCGGAGACACGCACTCCACTTTCATACTTAGCAATGATCTCTTTCTTCATATTCATAGTAATTCTCACCCTTTTTGCTGTAGGGTTGGCACTAGAAGCTTTCTTGGGGCCCATGGTGACTTATTTTGCAGGTGCAATCACTAAAAAGGCTGTGATAATATGAAATGTTCCGATTGTATGCTTGGAAGCGACCGCAGTGGCTGGCTTGTAAACACTGGCACCCACGGAATAGTGAGGTGGGCTCAGGCCGCACGTGGATGCGTCTCGAACGAATTGTGCTGAGCGAGTTTTTTAGCGCTAGCCGAGGCAAAATTTTTGCGTTAAAATGTATCGCTAGGTGGATTTAACGTTATGCGATGCGTTCGTTAGGCGAGGGACCACTGTATATCTTAATTGAAAGCATTTTTCTATTAATTTTAAGTTGTCTGGCTGTTAATTTGACTTCTTTTTTTTTTCTAATTTCATGAAATTGGATTTTTTTTAAATAAAAATCAAATTTTTCTTTCAGGATTGTAGGGAAATTCAAACTGAATGTAAATCAGAAAACTTGAAAAAAAAATCTCGCTTTTATGGCATTAAGCTTGAGGAGATACTTTTCTACTTTTCGGAAGATTCTCAGCAACATGTAAATGTTCAGTTACAATATAACAACTGCCTCAAAACCATACATATTAATTACAGATCCCCTTTGTCTCAAGTAAACCCCCCACAATGAAGAAGTCAGATTTTTTTTAACACGTTGGCCATTTCCTACTGAGGCAGGGTGACCCAAAAAGAAAGAAAAAAATACGAAAAAGAAAGAAAAAACTTTCATCATTCAACATTTTCACCATCACTCATACATAATCACTGTCTTTGCAGAGGCACTGAGATACAACAGTTTAGATTTCCCTTCAAACTGCCAATATCCCAAACCTCTCCTTTAAAGTGCAGGCATTATACTTCCCACTTCCAGGACTTGTGTCCTGTTAACCGGTTTTCCTGAATCCCTTCATAAAATATTACCCTGCTCACACTCCAACAGTTTATCAGGTCCCAAAAACCATTCGGCTCCATTCACTCCTGTCTAACACACGTGTGCTTGCTAGAAGTCCAAGTCCCTCACCCAAAAAACCTCCTTTACCCCTTCCCTCCAACCTTTTCGAAGATGACCCCTATCCCATCTTCCTTCCCCTACAGATTTGTACGCTCTCCAAGTCATTTTACTTTGTTCCATTCTCTCTAAATGACCAAACCACCTCAACAACCCCTCTTCAGCCCTCTGACTAATACTTTTAGTAACTCTACACCTCCTCCTAATTTCCACACTATAAATTCTCTGTATAATATTTACACCACACACCTTAGACACGACATCTCCACTGCCTCGAGACTCCTCCTCGCTGCAACATTTACAACCCATCCTTCACACCCATATAAGAGTGTTAGTACCACTATGCTCTCATTCATTCCCTTCTTTGCCTCCCTGGATAACATTTTTTTTTTCTCTACAGATACCTCAGTGCACCACACACCTTTTTTCTTTCATCAATTCTATGGTTAACCTCATCCTTCATAAACCCATCCACTGACAAGTCAACTTCCAAATATCTGAAAACATTCACTTTCTTCCATACTCCCTCCCTCTAATGTGATATTCAGTTTTTCTTTACCTAAATCGGTTGTTACCCTCATCACCTTACTCTTACTTTCAACTTTCTACCTTTACACATCCTCCTAAACTTGTCCACTAACCTTTAAAACTTTTCTTTAGAATCTCCCAAAACCACAGTATCATCAGCAAAAAGTAACTGTCAATTCGCATTTTGTATTTGATTCTCCATAATTTAATCCCACCCCTCTCCCCAACACCCTAGCATAGCATTTACTTCTTTTACAACCCCATCTATAAATATGTTAAACAGCCATGGTGACATACACATCTATGTCTAAGACTCGCTTTTACTGGGAAGTAATCTCCCTCTCTCCTACACACCCTAACCTGAGCCTCACTATCCTCATAAAAGCTCTTTACAGCATTTAGTAACTTACTACCTATTCCATACACTTGCAACATCTGCCACATTGCTCCCCGATCCACTATATCTTATGCCTTTTCTAAATCCATAAATGCAATGATAACTCCCTACCTTTATCTAAATACTGTTCACATATATGGTTCAGTGTAAATACTTAATCTACACATCCCCTACGCATTCTAGAGCCTCCTTGCTCATCCGCAATCTTGCTCTCTGTCTTACCTCTAATTCTTTCAATAATAATCCTACCATACACTTTACCTGGTATGCTCAGTAAACTTATTCCCCTGTAATTTTTACAGTCTCTCTTGTCCCCATTCCCTTTATATAAAGGAACTATACATGCTCTCTGCCAATCCCTAGGTACTTTTCCCACTTTCATGCATTTATTAAACAAAAAACTAACCACTCCAACAGTACATCATTCCCCTGCTTTTAACATTTCTGTCATGATCCCATCCGTTTCAGCTGCTTTATCCTCTTTCATTCTACATAATGCCTCATGCACCTCCCCCACACTCACAGCCTGCAATTCTTCACTCCTAAAAGATGTTATTCCTCCCTGTCCAGTGCATGAAATTACTGCCTCCCTTTCTTCATCATCATTTAAAAGTTCTTCAAAATATTCCTACAATCTTCCCAATACCTCCAGCTCCCCATCACTTCTGCTTTGTAAAAACCTCTCATAAGCTACCTTTTTCTCTTTTATTGCACCCTTTACCTCATCATTCCACCAATCATTCCTCTTTCCTCCTGCACCCACCCTCCTGTAGCCACAAACTTCTGCCCCACATTCTAACACTGCATTTTTAAAACTATCCCATCCCTCTTCAACCCCCCTCCCCCTACCTATACTTGCACTAGCCCACCTTTCTGCCAATAGTTGCTTATATCTCACCCTAACTTCTTCTCCCTGAGTTTATAAACTTTTACCTCTCTCTCACTTGCTGTTGCCATTTTTCTTTTGTCCCATCTACTTCTTTCTCTAACTGTAACTACAACTAAGTAATGATCCGATATATCCATTGGCTCTCTATAAACGTGGACATTATCAAGCCTATCCATCAACCTTTTATCCACCGGTACATAATATAACATACTACTTTCATTACGTGCTATATCATACCTTGTATACTTATCCTCTTTTTCATAAAATAATTCAGATATTTCCTATATATTGGACTCTTAACATGAAAAACTGTTGCAGTTCAAATCGCTTGGGAAGACATTTATTTGATATAGAATGAAAGGCGGTTAATATGTTAATTACTTGGTATACTGCCTTGATGGGAAATGGCGATGGTTAATGTTCAGCAAACACTGACTATTTGTTCTTTTACAGGATGGCTTAGATTGGGTGTGTAAGAATCTCAAGAAGAAGTGAGATCTGTTGCTTCCTCTAGAATGTGATGTATTCCGTCCAACTGCCGCATGAACTTGTGTTAGGAAAAAGAATTGACTGATGCACTAAATCATAACATTTTTAGGTTTAGTGGGAAATCAACTTAAAAGGTATGCTTACACTTTTAAGTTACAGGTATTAGGTTTTTAGTTTTGTATATAGTTTTTTCATTTTAGTATAATGAATATTCATGCTGTACTATTAATGTACTCCATACAAAATTAAATGAATTATGGCATTTTATTTTGAGGGCAACATTCAAGTAATGTATTCTAACCTTCCCAATAAACCATTCCAAAATGTAGCACAGTACCAGTGTATCATATTTTACATCTGATTATATTTCAAACCAAGAATGTGAGACTTGGTGTTCACTGGATATTTACTGGTACATTACTTACATTTTATTCTGTCGTAGTTTAGGTTCCACTGATGTGGCATTATGGGTCACAAAGTGTGTTACTGCTAATTATACTTCAGATTGTCAAGATAGGGAAATGTTATATTGCTGGTATGTAGCACTAACACATGGAAAATTGTATTTGCCTCGTTAAATATAGAAAGTGCCTCAAATAAATGCTACAAAAATCTGGTGTATATTGCTTGTGTGTGTATTTATATTGTGAATATTTGTTACTGTACCATTATTTGGAAAGAACATTGCTCAGTTTTACAGTAATAATTGCAAATAATTTATGTCTTTGATGGGTGTCAATATATTTCTAGATAATTTATGGTAGTCAAGAAAAACCCTATTACTGACACACAAAAAACATCAAGTTTATTTTTTTAAATTGTTTTGTATTGTATTCCAAGTTACACTAATTTGGGATATGCAATTCAGTATTATTATTATTTAAACAGAAAATCTGTTGAATATTTTATTTTACTAGATTAAGTAAAACATGTCAAGTAAGCACTGAGCTCTACTGCTTTACTGAGTTCTTTAATGTTTCACTACCAGCTTTTAGGCATATTTGTGTGCTTACATATGCATACATATGCACGCACACGCACACGCACACACACACGCACACGCACACGCACACGCACACACACACACACACACACACACACACACACACACACACACACACACACACTGAAAACTTACAGATTTGATAACCTTAACAATGAAGACAGAACACCCAGCTTAACTCTGCTTCTTTTACTACTAACACACACAAATACCCTCTCACTTGTTCCTACACTCTGTCCCCTTTCCTCACACACACTGTGTACCTTCTTTTCCCTTTTTTCCTTTTCTCTCTATTCTCCTACTTTTTTCTTTGGCAAAAGGACTTGTTGTTCTGGGGTGATGTTATTATGATATACTAAGTTTTAGGAGGAATTGATAGATTGTAGTATTTGAAGAAAACTAGGAACAAGCAGACACTTGGAAGCTGAAAATGTAGATGAGTCACAGGGAATGAGATGTTAGGTATTTCTTTAGTTTGAGAGTGGTTGAAAGCAGAATCAGTTGGATGAGGACATGGTAGAGATAAATTCAGTACACTGTTCAACAGTAGGTATGATGTTGAAGAAGGGAGAAACCAATTCTGTAAGGCTGTGTTCTTGACACCTCTAAAAACCCAAACAAGCTTTCTTAATTTCCTAGCTTTTCTTACTTAATATTGTAGTTGATATGGCCTAGTACAATGCCTGTACAGTAGTGAAATTTAGACAGTAGAAGAGTACATATACAATAGCTAAAAAAAAAGTTTCATAAAAATTTTTTGATCTTAGTCTAGTTTCTAGTGCATAATCTTTGAGTGGAGAGGATAGTTGTGGCACTACAGTACCAGGCCTTTCAGAATATGCCAGTCTTGTCAGCACTGAATACTTGCTCAGGCTTATAGTCATCCTTAGAAATAATTTCCTGCAGTTCCACAAGGAAATTTCCTGTAGCCACATGATCAGCAGATGCATCTTCCCATCTGACATTTATTCTGCCTGCTGTACTTCTTAAAACTTAAAAAACCATCCAGAAGTGAACAAACTATGTTTTGCAGGCTCTGTGTCCTGGCTTTGCTGTTTTATAGTAAGATGGGTTTTTACCATGATCATAAGTGCATTGAGGTACTGTTCTTTTTCTGCTCAGTCTACACACTCGGTGATTTTTCTTTCTTATAAAGCTATCGGTCCTCTTTGCCATTCTTTTCATTGTCATATTGTGGATTACTTATTGCATAAGGTCTTTTCTTCATGTCATTCTCAAATTTAATAAATTGCTGATTCTCTAACACCATATGTTTGCACTGTCTCTGGGACTCGTGTGCCACCCTTCGGCATATCAGTCACTGAGAGTGTTTTATGAAATAGGCTTAGTTTTATGCCTAATTTTCTTCTTGGCATTGTCAGCATTAATAGTATTCCTTTTAGGTGCCATGGTTAATATTTGAAGATGAGACAGGATAATGAAAAGATTGAAAATGGACTGATAAACACACAAGAATGGAATGGGACAGCATGGGTGGGTGTTTACACCAAGGAGTGAAGTTAGGCCTTCCTCTAAAATAATGGCCTTGTGGATGTTTCTTGGTCTTGGGAACAGAATTTTAAATAGTGAGTTATTGATGACACTAGTTACGGATGCATGAATTGTGAGTCTTCTGTACAGCTTTGTCTGCAAGTCTGACTCTCAGATCTTTGACTAATATATGTTGTTACCATAAATCACGTTTCCTACATATGACCTTTAGATGATCGATTTGAAGTACAGCTGACTCAGGATAGCACAAAATGTTCGGTTATTACTGTACATGTTTGTTTTGAGCACAAGGGCCACAGATGTCTGAATGACATTTTCCCTTTTCTTGTTTAAATAGAATTTGCATATCAGTGAATTTTCCTTGTGTATATAGAGGAAGTATAATATATACTCAATATATAAACACACACATTTGAATAAATTGCTCATATTAGTTTGAAATTGTAGAAATGCATTACACTGAATATGAATTAAAATACAGGTATTAAGCAAGCCTTGAAGGATATAATGCTAGTGTGAAGAGTATTATTAGTCATTATATTTAAGTGCTAGTTGTGTATTTGTTTGAAGTGATAGCCAATTGTGTTCAAATTTTTTGGTAGTTATTAGTTAATATTTGTTTTATATAGAGAAAATATTTACATATGTATCACAAGGCCAATTTTTCACACACAAAATGTTGACTCTTGTGAAACCCCTCTGCATATCCCAGGGACCAGTGAAAATAAGCAATGTGATTGCATTCCGTCCAAAAGAGAAAAACTTGTAAGTGTCATATCATTCTCTGTCAAATTTGCTGTTGCTAAAAGGAATTTTCTGGTTGCTTATTTGTAAAAGACAAATTCTTTTTATGTTTTCTTCTTTTAACTTGTAAAACAAACTTTCACCATTTCCAAGTTTTTGTAAATTCCTTGGACTTGCTGGTCATCTTCAGATATTTATATGATTAAATGACATTACTGAAATCAAATTAGGAATAGTATTGTTATATTTTAGCAAGACTGCATCATTGTTTAGGATTATAATGAGTATTATCATTTATTCATTCATCTAGTCATTTTAATTGCATTCAAATACAGTGTATTACATTGTCTAGTCTCCATTGCAAGTCATTTTATTATACAATAGTACACCTAATTTAGGTGTAAGAAATATTTAGTGTGTACAAGTACATTGAATGTTATTTACATGGCCATCGTTTACAAAGCTAAGAGGCAATATAGAAGGTAATTATACTGTATTATTGCTTTTGTTTAATATTATGAAAAGTTTTTGATGGTTTTTGCTTATGTTCTAGTCATTATTATTAGTCAGTATTATAAACTTCATCTGATACAGATGTACAGCAGCTTAATTAATTGTATTACAATTATGGTTTTCTTAGTTAAACTTTAAATTGTTTAGTACAGTATGCATATGAAAAAAGCTGTTATTTCCTGCATGATTAAATACATTTTTGTACAGTACAGCATGCCCTGTTCTTACGGCAAAAAAAATAAAATGGAAAAATACAGCCAGGAGCTGTGAATCGACCCCTGCAACCACATATAGTTAAGTATAGTACTGTAAGCAATTTCCTTGACTACCTTTGATATTGTACATAAAATATTAGGCACAAATTTTTAAAGCATAACTAGAGAGAAGAGCAGAGTAAACCATTACAAATTTTATTCATACTGCAACAATATGTTGGTATACGATTTGTTTAAATTTGCTATCCCATTATTGCAAACTGTAATGTATATGGGTAATTACTCTTTGAAGCTTTGATGTACAGTATGACATTTTGATATTCTTTGAGACAGCTGAAATATAACTGAGCTAACAACACCGTTGGTTTTGGTATAGGGTATGAAAATTATTGTATCGTATGTGACCAGTGGTTGGTAGCAGAGCTCACACTGAAGAATTAGAAACATGCGACATCTGGGTATCTTTATTTGTAGACATTTTGCCATCCATTGGGTTTATCAATACAAGGACTTAATGTGAAGATTGTAGAACTACAGTGGACCCCCGCCTTACGATCAGCTCCCAATGTGACCAATTATGTAAGTGTATTTATGTAAGTGCTTGTGTACGTGTATTTTTGGGGGTCTGAAATGGACTAATCTAATTCACAATATTCCTTATGGGAACAAATTCGTTCAGTAACGGCACCTGAACATACTTCTGGAATGAAATAATATTGTAAGGCGGGGGTCCACTGTATATACAAAAGATGAGGTAATCAGTACTTCACCCATGGAGTTGGTGAAGAGCATCGTAGTCTTGAATCTAGAGCACAGGCAGAAAATTGGCACTTATATACGTTCTGGTATCAGATGAGGGACGTACACCAGACAAAGGCATTTTCATTGGTAGGCAGGATTTCCTAGTGTTTGTTACACAAGCGTGAGTCCTTGTGAAGCAGTTCTGACAAAGTTTTTATTGCGTCCATTAACTTTTAAGCTGTCCAAACTCTTCAAATTGAAAGCCACTTCTGTGCCATAAGTCTGAAAAAAGGAAAAAAATATTTTATCCCCAAGGGATGGGCCAGGAGTATGCAAGAAGGTATTGTATTGATAAAGCCACTGGATGGCAAAACTTGTACAAGTAAAGATACCCAGATGTCGCACGTGTCTAATTCTTCATCTTGTCGGCAATGTATGCCATTCATGTACAGACTCATACTAGATGGCTGTGACGTATCATGACCTAGCCACCTAGTCATTATTTTTTATTTTGTTTTAAGGCATTGAAAAATACCTTGGAATATTCAAGGGTATTTTTTTTCATTTTGCTTCAGTGTTATACATTTTTATCTTGGTCATTGAGGTATTAAAAGGCACTGTATGATAAGGTTTGCAGTGATGTAAATACTTTGGGAAAGATCACTTATTTTAACATAAAAAATGGCTATTTTACATTTGATCAGTGATACAGGGAACCTAGGTGTTGCCTCAGTAGTTCTTGGTCATTCTCCTTTGAGTGAGAAACTGACAGCAAGTGCTTCGTATTTGTATTAACTACGGGTGTGGCAAAGTATTGGTGGGTATCGACTAATTCTGATGGTATCATTAGCATATTAAGAACATAAGAAAGAAGGAACACTGTAGCAGGCCTACTGGCCAATGCGAGGCAGGTCCAATTCTCCTACTGGCTTAAGCCAACCCCCTAACCTAGTCAGGTCATGTCACATTCACTTAAGGAAGGAGCACAGCATCAAACCTAGTAGCAAAGTTAGTCAGGTCCATCTCACACCCACTCATGTATTCATCTAGCCTATTTTTAAAATTACACGTCTTGGCTTCTGTGACGGTACCCGGGAGTTTGTTCCACTCATCCACAACTCTATTATCAAACCAGTGCTTTCCTATATCCTTCCTGAATCTGAATTTTTCCAGCTTAAAGCCATTACTGCAAGTCCTGTCTAGGCTAGATATTTTTAGCACCCTATTTACATCCCCTTTATTTATTCCTGTTTTCCATTTATACACCTCAGTCTTTTTTTTTTTTTAACAAATTGGCCATCTCCCACCGAAGCAGGGTGACCCAAAAAGAAAGAAAATCCAGAAAAATAAAATACTTTCATCATCATTCAACACTCTGACCTCACTCACACATAATTACTGTTTTTGCAGAGGTGCTCAGAATACAACAGTTTAGAAGCATATACATATAAAGATACACAACACATCCCTCCAAGCTGCCAATATCCCAAACTCCTCCTTTAAAGTGCAGGCATTGTACTTCCCATTTCCAGGACTCAAGTCTGGCTATATAAAAATAACCTATTTCCCTGAATCCCTTCACTAAATATTACCCTGCTCACACTCCAACAGCTCGTCAGGTCCCAAATACCATTCGTCTCCATTTACTCCTATCTAACATGCTCATGCACGCTTGCTGGAAGTCCAAACCCCTCGCCCACAAAACCTTTACCCCCTCCCTCCAACCTTTTCGAGGATGACCCCTACTCCGCCTTCCTTCCCCTACAGATTTATATGCTCTCCATGTCATTCTGCTTTGATCCATTCTCTCTAAATGACCAAACCACCTCAACAACCCTTCTTCAGCCCTCTGACTAATACTTTTATTAACTCCACACCTTCTCCTAATTTCCACACTCCGAATTTTCTGCATAATATTCAGTCATATCCCCCCAAATTCTATGCCTTTCTAGAGAGTGCAGATTCAGGGCCCTCAGTCTATTCTCACAGGGAAGATTTATGATACATGGGATCAATTTTGTCATCCTCCTCTCTACGTTTTCCATTGCATTTATATCCATTCTGTATTACGGTGACCAGAACTGAGCAGCATAATCTAAATGAGGCCTAACCAAAGATATAGAGTTGAAAAACAACCTGAGGACTTCTATTATTTATACTTCTTGATATGAAGCCAAGGATTCTGTTAGCTTTATTGCAAACACTTATGCATTGTTGTCTTGATTTCAGATTACTGCTAACCAGAACTTCTAAATTATTTTTGCAATCAGTAATATTAAGATCTACATTATTTAGTTTATATGTGGCATGGTTATTTTCCTGCCAACATTTAGAACTTGGCATTTGTCTATATTAAATTGCATCTGCCACTTTTCTGACCACTGCATCAGTCTACTCAAATCATCCTGGAGTTCTCTGATTTTTTTTTTTTATTATTATCACACCGGCCGATTCCCACCAAGGCAGGGTGGCCCGAAAAAGAAAAACTTTCACCATCATTCACTCCATCACTGTCTTGCCAGAAGGGTGCTTTACACTACAGTTTTTAAACTGCAACATTAACACCCCTCCTTCAGAGTGCAGGCACTGTACTTCCCATCTCCAGGACTCAAGTCCGGCCTGCCGGTTTCCCTGAATCCCTTCATAAATGTTACTTTGCTCACACTCCAACAGCACGTCAAGTTCTCTGATGTCCTCATTAAAATGAATTGGATGGCCTGTTTTGGTGTCATCAGCAAATTTGCTTATGTCGCTATTTATTCCCTCATCCATGTCGTTTATGTAAATTGTGAACAACAAGGGAGCCATCACTGACCCCTGTGGAACACCGCTTGTGGCGTGCCCCCATTCTGATTTCTTCCCATTTATGCAAACTCTCTGCTGCCTATTTATCAACCATGCCTCTACCCAGGAAAAAATTTCTCCTATTCCGTATGCCTTAAGTTTCCTCAATAGCCTCTGTTGTGGAACTATCGAAACCCTTACTGAAGTCCATATACACAATATCATGTTCAGTACCATGATCAACCTCCTCAAATCTTTCTTTCAACACACCGGCCGTATCCCACCGAGGCGGGGTGGCCCAAAAGTAAAAACGAAAGTTTCTCCTTTTACATTTAGTAATATATACAGGAGAAGGGGTTACTAGCCCCTTGCTCCTGGCATTTTAGTTGCCTCTTACAACACACACAGCCTACAGAGGAAGAATTCTGTTCCATTTCCCCATGGAGGTAAGAGAAAATAAACAAGAACAAGAACTAGAAAATAGAAGAAAACCCAGAGGGGTGTGTGTGTATATGCTTGTACATGTATGTGTAGTGTGACCTAAGTTTAAGTAGAAGTAGCAAGACGTACTTGTAATCTTGCATATTTATGAGACAGACAAAAGACACCAGCAATCCTACCATCTTGTAAAACAGTTACAGGCTTTCGTTTTACACTCACTTAGGACAGTAGTACCTCCCTGGGTGGTTGCTGTCTTACAACCTACTACCTATACCTCCTCAAATACCTTAGTGAAAAAAGTTAGTAAATTCCTAAGACAGGAACGCCCCTTGGTAAAACCATGCTGAGATTTATGCCTTTCAAGGTGGCTATGAATTGCCTTGGCAATAATTGATTCCATAAATTATAACACTATGGAGGTAAGGCTTATTGATATATTGCTTGAAGCTAAGGACCTGTCACCTGCCTTGTAAATAGGTATTACATTTGCCATTTTCCACTTGTCTGGCACTATGCCAGTTTGTAGTGATATATTGGAAAGATTAGCCAAAGGTATGCTAAGTTCCTCTTTACATTCCTTTAAAACCCTTGCAAACAATTCATCAGGGCCTGGGAATTTGTTAGGTTTTAATTTCTCTATTTGTCTGAGGACCATCTCACTAGTTACCCCAATAGTGCCTAGTTCATTGTCATCCTGTTCTACATAATTTATTATTTCTGGAATTTCGCTAGTATCTTCCAGAGTAAAAACTGAGAGGAAGTAAGTGTTGAAAAGTTCACACATTTCCTTATCACTGTCAGTGATCTGACCTGAGTTACTCTTAAGTGGGCCTATCTTGTCATTAATCTTACTTCTGTATACCTTGCGACTTGGTAGGCATTGATTGATTTTAAAAAAAATTTTGTTAACACGTCGACCGTTTCCCACTGAGGCAGGGTGACCCAGAAAGAAAGAAAAACCCAAAAAGAAAGAAAAAAAACTTTCATCATCACTCATACATAATCATTGTCTTTGCAGAGGCGCTCAGATACAACAGTTTAGATGTCCCTCCAAACTGCGAATATCCTAAACCCCTCCTTTAAAGTGCAGGCATTGTACTTCCCATTTCCAGGACTCAAGTCCGGCAAACTGGTTTCCCTGAATCCCTTTACAAATTATTACCCTGCTCACACTCCGACAGCTCGTCAGGTCCCAAAAACCATTTGTCTCCATTCAGTCCTATCTAACACACTCAGGCAAGCTTGCTGGAAGTCCAAGCCCCTCGCCCACAAAACTTCCTTTACCCCTTCCCTAAAATTGAGTATTGGTATTCATAATGGCAAAAACTTTGGAGAGTGACTCATTTATATCATGAACCAAAGCCAGCCAAACATCCCTCTTAGCATGAGTGTTATTCATAATTGATATTTAGGACTCCAGGCATTTGCTTGAAGGCTGACTGAACAAATTAAGTCTGATGAAAATAAACCAGCAATTAGGAACTTTATGTACACTGTAACATCATGAATAAAATTACAAATTAAAAAGAATTAAAGGTAGCCACAATGAAATGTGTAGTTTCCAGGAAAGAGTTTGAAGTTCACTAAAGGATAGTATTCATTACTAAAAATGTTTGCTTTAAGGCCATTGATGTAGATAATGTGGTGGAGTTATTGGAAG
Organism: Cherax quadricarinatus; assembly: GCF_038502225.1. Taxonomy (NCBI): domain Eukaryota; kingdom Metazoa; phylum Arthropoda; class Malacostraca; order Decapoda; family Parastacidae; genus Cherax; species Cherax quadricarinatus. Next base: position 29,426,408 of record NC_091295.1, read on the forward strand.
GTCATGGAGAGACCAAGTCTAAGACAGCTTATTTAACTTGAAATTGCTACAAGCTGGGAGAGGATGAGAAGGATGTTAGTGTTATAATAATAATAATAATAATATTATTATTATTATTACAATAAACCCTCCATTTAATGGACTTTGAAAATACTGAATAAAATCTGCTGGACCAGTATATTTGGCAACAATGAATAAAGTTTATTGGTTTCAGAATTGTTCATTATTGTTACAATCACTGAAAATAATATTTTTCATATCCACCACAAATGCCAATATTGGCCATCCACCTTCCTCAATTAGAGGGTTTGTTGTAATAATACTAATAAAAATGTACATTTGCCTCCTTACTAGAAAATTATTTTAATTTCTCGGGTAGGTTTAGTGCTTCTTTTTGATTATAATAATTTAATTTCTTGGTTTTTCCATTTTGGGTAATACAGGCACGCCTCACTTAACGACCTACCTGTTTAACAACTGCTCGGACTTACGACCAGCTCTCTGACCAGTATGCAAACCTAGAGCTGATTTCCTCTATTCTGTTTACTACAGTATACAGTACACTATGTACTGTATAAAGATTAAAAAATATACAGTGGTCCCTCCATAATCGTCCGGCCTGAAAGTCGTCCATTTCGGAAATAGTCCTGTTTTTTCGTCAAAATATTGGCTTGGAAATGGTCCGGTAACTCGCTAATAGTCCTTCATCCTGGACGCGTACTCACGGTCTGAGCCGCCTCGGCCTTTCCTTCCCAGCCAGTGTGCCATTGTTTACCAGTGAGTGACGGTCCCCTCACGTGCTCCAGCGAAATATTTCATATTTCATTTATTTTAGTGCTTGCAAGTTATTTAAGTGCTAAATAAGGTACCATGGCTCCAAAGAAAGCTCCTAGTGCCAAACCTTTGGTAAAGAAGGTGAGAAATATGATTGAATTTAAGAAAAACATCATTGAACAATATGATAGCGGCGTACGTGTGGGCGAACTGGCCAGGATGTATAACAAATCCCGTACAACCATATCTTCCATCATAGCCAAGAAAAAGGAAATCAAGGATGCTGTTGTTGCAAAGGGGGTAAATATGCTGACAAAAATGAGATCACCAGTACTCGAAGATGTTGAGAAGTTATTATTGGTGTGGATAAACGAGAAACAATTAGCAGGAGATAGTCTTATGACGTTGCTTATTTGTGAAAAGGCTAGGCAGTTACATGACGATTTGGTAAAGAAATTGCCTGCAACTAGTGATGATGTGAGTGAATTTAAGGCCAGCAAAGGCTGGTTTGAGAGATTTAAGAAGCGTACTAGCATACACAGTGTGGTAAGGCATGGTGAGGCTGCCAGTTCGGACCACAAGGCGGCTGAAAAATATGTGCATTTTAGGGAAGTTTTAAAGAGACGCCAAAAACAGAGCTCTCTGGACAGTTTTTTTGCGAGACAGGACTCGAGTGACTCTCAAGGTGGTCCTAGTGGCATTAAGAAACAGAGAAGAGAAGTAACCCCAGAAAAGCAATTGGTACCCGAGGTGTTGATGGAAGGGGATTCCCCTTCCAAACTATAAACAGTCCACTCTCTCTCCTCCTCCAGTCTCCCATACACTAAGAAGAATCTCCAATAAAGGTAAGTGTTATGCTGTTAATGTTTCATTCATCATTTCCCATTGTATTGTTTATGTACTACATGTATATTTCATGTAAAAAAAATTTTTGTTTTAATACTTCTGGGTGTCAGGAACGGATTAATTGAATTTACATTATTTCTTATGGGGAAAATTGATTCGTAAATCGTCCATTTCGATAATAGTCCCACTTCCAGGAACGGATTATGGACGATTATTGAGGGACCACTGTACTAAAAATGTTATAAATGGTGCAAAGGTGACATTAAAACAATGTCTAAAGATGGTTGAGACACACCCACCATCCCCTACGGCATACTTCTTGCTTACTGACCATTTTGCTTAATGACCTAGTTGTAGGAACAGAACTTGGTTGTTAAGTGAGGAGTGCCTGTATAGTGATTGCACATTTAAGTGTAATGAGTTTTATTGAAAAATCCAGGAATGCATTTTTATGTATCGTTTATAACAGACTTAAAGAAAATAAGTTCCAATGTGTAACATTTTGATAAGCAGTACCATACAACTTTTTTTTTTTTGTGGAATGCATGCCTGTCATTAACCCTTTCAAGGTTTCCGACGTACTAGTACAGCTTACGCACCAGGGTTGTTGACTTACTTGTACGCCTAAATTCTAGCGCCTTCAAATCTAGCGAGAGAAAGCTGGTAGGCCTACATATGAAAGAATGCGTCTATGTGGTCAGTGTGCACAGTATAAAAAAAATCCTGCAGCACACAGTGCATAATGAGAATAAAAAAACTCCGACCGTGTTTTTGGTTTAAAACAGCGACTTTGCAGTGTATTTTTGTATGGTATTTTTGGTTATATTCTAGTTTTCCTGGTCTCATTTTATAGAATGGAAGACATGTTACAGAAATTAAGATGATTTTGATTGGTTTCCTAATGAAAAGTACCTTGAAATTGAGCTCAAAGTAGCAGAAATGTCCGATTTTTACCAAAGTTCAAAAGTAAACAAATCATGCAGAGCGTCCAATACACATCAACTGGCGAGTCTGATATTCTTTCACAAGTGCGCTGATATTCACACCATTTATACAACATTTCCACACTAATGCAGTAGTCTGCATAACAGTAAATCTTCTATTTTTTGTGAGAATAAAAATTCAAAGTGGAAAGCAAAAGAGATGTAAGAGGGGCCTGGGGATGTGACTAATGAACAGAGAGAATGTTATTTTAGTGCCAGGAATGTCTGTCTTGTTTATTCTGGACCCTATTTGGAAATTGGCATCTTCTGAAATTTGTGTGAAATTGGCAAAATTGCCAAGTGGTCAGAAATTGGCAAAATTGCCAATTTCTGACCACTTTATTGGATAGTTGAAATCAGTAAATGGGTGGTTTCTTGTACTCATTTGATAGGAGTTCTAGTGAAATAGATATGATTTTTGTTGACTAGTACACTGGAATTGGCCGAAAATAGGGCTCAAAGTGGGCGAAATCACCGATGCGTAAGCATCATCGAGGCTGCTAACTTCGTGAGAGCATAATTCCGTAAGTTTTCCATCAAATTTCATACTTTTGGTGTCATTATGATCGGGAAAAGATTCTCTATCATTTCATAAGAAAAAATGATTTTTTTTTTTCTGAAAAATTTTCGACCCTGAGAATGAGTTTAGGAGAGGGCCTCTTGACCCTGAAAGGGTTAAGTGGGGATTATTCTCATATTCCTTCCTATCATGTATTGTAATGTACTGGACTATTTGCACACATATGATTGTTACTGTGTCCATATGTTGAGTGGTTTATTTTTGATTAGCAATACAATACTAATGCTTGCAATAGTAGTAAATTTAATTTCTTAAATCATCTAAGAAAAATGCAAGAATTAACCTGTGAAAAGTTATGTATCACCCAGTATTTTTTTCCCTTGTCTTTATAACCATATGCACTTAATAAGGTGAGGCCATGCCTTATCATTGTAACCAGTACACATATCTGTGTCTGCTTTAGGTCACATCATATGCATACTGTACTTTTGGTGATAAGGGGGATAATATTTATTGCAATGTATGTTGTAACACAGTTGAACTTCATTTATCTATCCTTGATATAGCAAATAATTGTCTTAATTTTAAAATCCTCTGGCTCCTACCTATCCCTAGTTATCTATGAAACACCATTCATCAGAGGGGCTCTGTTTTTTTGTTTTGGCCACTAACGTGGGTTTCCCCACACATCCCGGTCTCTACTTTCAAGCGATGACTGGTGAGCCAGATGCCTGCCTTGACTACTTTTTCAGATACAGTATTTTGCTAGTTGTGTTTATAATCAGAAGCATAATTCTTGGCTACTACTATATTCTGGTGACTAATATGAAAGGTAGCATCATGAAATAAAAAAAAAATCAAGGGTGAAAAGTTCTTGAAAATTATATGGTCATATGTATGTATATTTAGAGGGAGCCTCTTGCTCCCTCTAAATATTTTTTTTATTTTTTATTAACACATTGGCCATTTCCCACTAAGGGTGGCCCGAAAAAGAAAAGCTTTCATCATCATCATTCACTCCATCACTGTCTTGCTAGAGGCATGCTTACACTACAGTAACGTTGCAGTTTTATAACTGTAGTGTAGGCACACCTCTGGCAAGAGGTGTGCAAGAGGTGTGTTAATAAAAAAATAAAAAACATTTAGAGGGAGCAAGAGACCAGTAACCCCTTCTGTATAAATTACTAAATGGAAAAAGAAGAAAAAACTTTGGTTTCTTCTTTTTCAGGTCACCCTGCCTCGGTGGGAGACAACCGGTGTGTTAAATAAAAAAAAAAGTAATAAAAGTAGATTTAGACTTGCATCATCCATTCATCTGTTTTAGAAAAGCAATGCATCTTGCACATAATTAGTAAAACTTCACAGTTATGTGATGTAATCTCCAGCAAATAAAAAAATGTATGTACTGTATGGTAGTACATAAACAGGCAATTTTGAGAGCTCACTGCATTTTTTGTGGTGCAGAAGTGATGAATATGCACCAGTAACTCACAAGTTGGAGCTATGAAAGTGGCAGAGGGCAGATTGTAGTGGTTAAAAAAAATAGATATGAAACAAAAGTGAAAAATAATACAAACTTTCCCTTTTATGGCATGTTGAAGTTTGACATATGTAGTCTAACAACTCACTTGCAAAAATGCTGTATAGAACTAGTGTTTTAAGTAATTCTTTCTCAGTTTTTTATTTTGTTTTTTTGTTTTTTCACTGTAACAAGGAAATTGCACAATTTTAGTATATATTATTTTAATTGTATTAGGTGTGTTTCAGGGTGTGGTAGTCCATGAAAAGTATGCAGGGTATCAATTGTATTTTGTTTCCTTTCTCTATTTTCATTTCTAAACATTTTATTGCACAAATGACACTTTCACAGTTTTATATTTTCTGGAAGTTTGAAAAAGCATGTGTTCAATATTTTGGAACCCCATATGTCTAAATTGCTAAGAGAATACTGTAAATTGTCATCATCACTAGAATTGGCACTTACAAGCTTATATTCATATTCATCTTCACTTCATTAATTTTCACTGCTCTAATCACTATTGTGTAATGTACAGTAATTACAGTGAGGACTAGTTATATTTTACCATAGATAGCTTGTGTTGACATCACTCTTCTCAGACAATACTTTGTGTAATTCTTCATTACAATCTTTGTGAAATTCCATACTTTTCTTCTCTGCAGCACATCATTTGCTTTATGTGTCACTATACATGGGATATTAATATCTTAATTTGACTCATTGAAATTATTGTATGCTTGCTGTGATACCAGACCTGTTACTAGGCTCTATATACTGTATTACAGTATTGCACCACTCTCTCCCATAATACTGCATTGGCCAGAATTTTTTTTTTTTTATTGGTGAGTCAAAGTTGCACCTGACCACTGAAGTTGTTTGAAAGCCTAAAATGGCTAGTATCAGAAAATTAGTCAGTTTTATGCAAGGCTACTTTACAAGCCTTAATTTAGTCAGAAAGTGGGTGTATACTATTTTTAATATTCTGTATTATCCTTTAATTCTGCATTGATAACTGGAAGGCTAAGTACAGTTTCGTATAAAATAGTGATAAATACAGCATGCATAATCATGTGTTGCTTCATTAGCTCTTCTCACAATTAACAAATTTAGTTCACTCAAAAGGCACTTAGCCCTCACTTTCTTAGATAAGTGAGATGAAATTATGCATCAGTTTTAAGTGCCCTTTTTATTAACCCTTAAACTGTCCAAACGTAGATCTACGTTTGCACCGCTAGCACTCAGAACATAGATCTACGTTTGGACAGTTTAAGGGTTAATAATATATTTGACATTTTTAGTGTAAATGTCAGTAGAAATTCCCAGATATAAGTGGCTTTAACATTATCCATATTTCTGATAGACTTGATTGATTTTGAGAGAACAGGTATGCAATTATTGGAATTCAATAGATATTTATCTTTTTAAACTTGTTGAAGTGAGTTATGTAATATAATGCATATCAGCTTAAGTCTTAAATGTAAAATAAAAGAATTAAAATATTAAGCTAGTGAAAATATTTCCTAAAAGATTTAGTTCTTCAAGATCTTGTTTATGAACTAAGCAGTATTGATATACATGTATAGAAGTATACATATGATTAGTAGATATTCAGATTTTTTTATCTAATGTGTGAATTTAAAGACTGAGCAGTGTCAGGTAATAAGGATTATCCACTTTCTAATATGCCTTTAGGTCAGGGGCCACCAACCTTTCTCGTGCACTGAGTCACACTGAAGCTTAAACATTTGATGAAAGAAATTTCTTTGACATTTTAACAGAAACTAACTTGTTCATCAACTTTGGTTTTACATTTTACCTTTTGCACTCTCCAGTACCCCCACTTAACCTTGCATAATCCTTCCCTTCCTTCCCTACTAGTCTCCGCATACAGTATGTCCTCGAATAATGTCGTTTTATTATAATGATGAGAAAAAAAATATCAAATGAATACAATGAATACAAATTATTGTAAAATAAAAATTTGTAAAATACAGTATATGATAATCATACAAATGAACGACAATAAATGATGTGGTATGAAAGTGCTCAGCGTAGTGGTAGGAGGTGCTCCTTATAATTTTCACCTTGTAAACATTTAACCTTGTTGCAATGAGTGCTAAAGTGCACTGTGCATGCCTGATATCTGTGGCCATAAAAAACAGAGAAAAAGTGTGACATTAGAAACAAAATTAAAAGTTTTAAAGAGGTGTGACACTGGACAGTAAGGTGTGGATATTGGAAGAGCTCTTGGTTTCGTTATACGTCATTTCGCTTAAAGTCGCAGTTTCCAAGAACCTATCGACGATGTTAAGTGAGAATTTACTGTATTTCTCCATTAGTACATTCCTCCCTGCAGCACTATGACTCTTCTGAGTTTAGCACTTGCTTTGATTATTATTTTTATTAATTTATTATTATTATTATTATTGAGCTTAAAATTGTAGTCGCATTTTAAAAAAATAAACGCAGATGTATGTATTTAACCCCTGACATTTCAACCAAATGTTAAGTGACCTTTAAACACTATTAATGTAATGAGTAAATAAATGATCTTAAATATAAGAAACTTATTGACTGTGATGATTGTTGTGTGGCAACAGTGATTTGAAATTAGTCTTGCTGTGTAGTCTGAACATAGGTGAAATCTGATACATCTTGAGGGCCACACAAAAATCAGTGTGTTGTTGGTTGGTGGCCCCATCTGTAGTTATGTATTTACAAATGACTAATTATTGCAGTATCAAGAGAAAATTATGATGCAAAACTTTTTTTTTTTTAAGATATAAATTGTAAGAATTATTAGGAAAGGAAAAAAACCCATCACTTTTAATGAATTTTTTTTAGCACAGATGAGCCCTTGTGGTTTAGCACTTCTTTTTGATTATAATAATAATTTAGCACAGATGATGTACAAAAGACCATGTTTTTTATTTTTAATTACTCACATTTTATTTATTTTAATTTATTACATACCAATAAGCAGATCATCACTTGATTAAACAAAATAAATTAGAGGAATAATTTACATAGAGAAATGTTTATCTCATTATTTTTGTAATATGCAGAGATGTCTTCTCTTCATTATATAATCAACTAACCAGCCATAATGCCTTAATATATGCAATGTTTGCATTAATCATATACATATCAAAAAATATTAAAATTACTATAGTACAGTGTATCAAAAAGCTCAAAACATCTTAATGTATTTCATTGCTCTGTAAACAATCTTCCATTAATTGTGTCCAATTATTCATGAAGTATGTCAAGTGGCCAAACAGCGACGTAAGAGGACGAGTGGAAATATATTAGTAGGGGTTTTTAAGAGGGTTTTTGGGGTTTTTTTTTTCCCCCAATTAAAAAACCCCTTTTTTTTTCCCCCCCTTCCCCTTTTTCCCCCCCTTTTTCCCCCTTCCCCCCCCCCCCTTTTTTCCCTTTTTTCCCCCCCCTTTTTCCCCCTCCCCTTTTTTTCCGGTTGGGGGGGGTTTAACCCCCCGGGGTTTGGGGGGTTTTTGGGTTTTTTTAAAAAAAGGCCCCCCCCCCCCCCCCCCTTTTTTTTCCCCCCCCCCCTTTTTTTTTTTTTCCCCCCCCCCCTTTTTTTTCCCCCCCCTTTTTTTGTTTTTGGGGGGTTTTTCCCCGGGGGGTTTTTTTTGGGGGGGGGGGGGTTTTTTTTGGGGGGGTTTTTGGGGGGGGGGAAACCCCCCCTTTTTTAAGGGGGGGGTTTTTTTGGGGGGGCCCAACCCCTTTTCCCCCCCGGGGGGCCCCCCCTTTTTTTTTTTTTAAAAAAAAAATTTTTTTTTTTGGGGTTTTTTCGATGGAAATTTTTTTTTTGGGGGGGTTTTTTCCCAAATTTTCCCCTTTTTGGTTTCCCCCTTTTTTTTTTGGGGGGCCCCCCCTTTTTGGGGAAACCCCCCCTTTTTTTTTTTTTATTTTTTTCCTTTTTTTTTTCCCCCAAAAAAAAGGGAATTTTAAAAGGGGCCCCCCCCCCCCCGGCCCCCAAAAAAAAAAATTTTTTTTTTTGGGAAAAAAACCCCGCCCTTTTTGGGGGTTTTCCCCCAAAAACTAAACCCCCTCCCCCCCAAAAATTTTAAAAAATTTTCCCCCCCCTTTTTTCCCCCCTTTTTTTTTTCCCCCCCCCTTCCCGGCCCCGGGGGAAAAAAAAAAACCCCCCCCCCTTTTTTTCCCCCCCCCTTAAATTTTTTTCCCCCCCCCCCCCTTTTTTTTTTTTTGGGTTTCCCCAAAAAAATTTTTTTTAAAATTTTTTTTTTTTTTTTTTAAACCCCCCCCAAGGGGGTTAAAAATTTTTTATTTTTGGGGGGGGCCCCCCCCCTTTTTCCCCCAAAACCCCCTTTACCCCCCCTTTTTAAAAAATTTTTTTTTTTTGGGAAAAAATTTTCCCCTTTTTTTTCCAAATTCTGGGCCCCCCGGGCCCAAATTTTGGGTGGGCAAAAAAACGGTTTTTTCCTTTTCCCGGTAAAAATTTTTCCCCCCGGGGGGGAAAATTTTTGGGGCTTTTTTTTCCCCCCCCCCCCCCTTTTCCCCCCCGGGGGAAAAAATTTTTTCCCCCAAAAAAAAAGGGGGGGGGCCCCCCCCCCCAAAAGGTTTTAACCCCCCTTTTTGGGGGGGTTTTTTTTTTTCCCCCCCCCTTTTTCCCCCCCTTTTTTTTCCGTCAACCCCCCCTTTCCCCCCCCTTTTTAAAAACCCCAAAAATTTTTTTTTAAAAAAAAGGCCCTTTTTCCCCCCTCCTTTTCCCCGGGGGTCCCCCCCTTTTTTTTTTTTCCCCCTTTTTCCCCCCCCCCAAACCCCCCCCCCTTTTTTTCCCTTTTCCCCCCCAAATTTTTAACCCCCCCCAAGGCCCCAAAAACCCCCCCCCCCTTTTTTTTTCCCTTTTTGGGTTTTCCCCTTTTTGGCCCCCCCCCTTTCCCCCCCCCTTTTTTTTCCCCCAAAAAAAAACCCCCCCCATTTCCCCCCTTTTTTTTCCCCCCCTTTTTCCCCCCCCCTTTTTTTTGGGCCCGGGTTTTTTTTCCCCCCCAAATTTCCCCCCCTTTTTTTTTTTTTCTTCCCCCTTTTTTTTCCCCCTTTTTTTTTTATTTTTTTTTCCCCCCCCCCTTTTTAAAAAGGAAAAAATTTTTTTCCCTTTTTTTCCCCCCCCCCTTTCCCCCCCCCCCTTTTTTTTTTTTAAAAAAAAATTTTTGGGGTTTTTTCCCCCCAAACCATTTGGGAAAAGCCCCCCCCTTTTTTCCCCCCCCAAAAAATTTTTTTTTTTTCCCCCCCCCCCTTTTTTTTTTCCTTTTTTTTTTGGGGAATTTTTTTTTAAAAATTTTTAAAAACCCCCTTTTTTTTTTTTTTTCCCCCCCTTTTTTTTTTGGGGGGGGGGGGGAAAAAATTTTTTTTCCCTTTTCCCTTTTTTTTTTGGAAAAAAAAAGGGGTTTTTTTCCCCCCCCTTTTTTTTAAAAAATTTTGGGGGCCCTTTTAAAAATTTTTTTCCCCCTTTTTTTTCCCCTTTTGGGGTTTTTTTTCCCAAAAAAAAGGCCCCCCTTTAAAAAGGGGGAAAAATTTTTTTTTTTTTTGGGAAAAAATTTTTTTTTTTCCCAAAAAAACCCCAAAATTTTTTTTTAAATTTACAAAATTTTTTTGGGGGGGTTTGGGGAAAAAAAAAAGGGGGGTTTTTTTTAACCCCTTTCCCGGGAAATCCCGTTTTTTTTTGGAAAAAGGGGGAAAAAAACCCCTTTCCCCCCTTGGGGGGTTTTTTTCCCAAAATTCCCCCCCCCCCCAAAAACCCCCCCCCCCCTTTTTTTTTTTGGGGCCCCCCAAAATTTTTTTGGGGGTTTTTCCCCTTTTTTTAAAATTTTTTTTTTATTTTTCCCCCCCCCTTTTTTTTTCCCAAAAAAATTTAAAAAAAAAAACCCGGGGGGTTTCCCTTTTTTTTGGGGGGGGAAATTTTTTTTTTTTTTGGGAAAAACGCCCTTTTTTCCCCCAATTTGGGGGGAAAAATTTTTTTTTTCCCCTTTTTTTTTTTTCCCCCCCTTTTTCCCGCTGGGAAAAAAATTTTTTTAAAAATTTTCCTTACCCCCCCCCCTTTTTTTTTTGGGGTTTTTTAAAAATTTTGGGGCCCCCTTTTTTTTCCCAAATTTGTTTTTTGGGGGGGTTTTCCCCCTTTTTTTAAAAAAAACCCCCCTTTTTTTTCCCCCCCCCCCCTTTTTTTTTGGGAAATTTTAAAAGGGGAAAACCCTTTTTTTCCCCCCCTGGGGAAAAAAATTTTTTTTTTTTTTTCCCCCCGGGGTTTTAAAAAAAATTTTTTTTTTTTTAAAAAATTTTTTTTGGGGGGGGAAAATTTCCCCCAAAAACCCAAAAAAAGGGGGGGGTTTTTTTTTTTCTTCCCCGGGGTTTAAAAAGGGGGGGTTTTAAAAAACCCTTGGGGTTTTTTTTTCCCCGGGAAAAAAATTTCCCCGGGGAAAAATTTCCCCTTTTGGGGGGGGTTTTTAATAAAAACCCCAAATTTTCCCCCTTTTTTTTTTTTTTTGGGGGGTTAAAAATTTTTTTTTTAAAAAAATTTTGGGCCCCGCCCCCCTTTTTTGGGGGGGGAAATTTTTTCCCCCCCCTTTTTTTTTAAAAATTTTTTTTTTTTTTTTCCTTTTTTGGGGAAGGGTTTTTTTGGAAAAACCCCTTTTTTTCTTTAAAAACCCCCGGTTTAAAAATTTTTTCCCCCCTTTTTTTGGGGGGGGTTTTTAAATTTTTAAAATTTTTCCCCCCTCCCCAAAATTTTTCCCCCAAATTTTTTTAAAAAAAAACCCCCCACTTTAAAAATTTTTAAAATATGCTACATCATCTCCATTCTAAAGCCCTTCCAGTTCTTTTACGTCTATTCAATCTTATTTGGGAGCAAGAGGTTCTCCCTCAACAATGGAAATCTGCTATTGTACTACCATTTCTCAACCCAGGCAACTCAGGCTTTGATACCTCCCACTATCGCCCCATTGCCTTGACCAGTGTAGTCTGCAAGGTGATGAAACGATTGGTAAATAGATGTCTGATGTGATTCTTGGAGACTCGCAATAGTCTTTCCCCTCGCCAATATTGCCTTTGCAAGGATATCACTACCTTAGACCCCTTGCTCCACTTAGATACGTATATTCAAAATGCCTTTGCTAACAAACACTCGGTCCTAGCTGTCTTTTTTGATCTAGAGAAGACATATAACACCACTTGGAGGTATAACATTCTTGCCCAAGCCGACTCCTTAGGCCTTCACAGTAATCTATCAAACCTCCTTGCTGTTTTCTTATCCAACAGACATTTTCAGGTCCGTGTTGGCGCCTCGCTTTCCTCAGACTTTGTACAAGCTGAGAGAGTCTCACAAGGTTGTGTCCTTAGCACTACCCATTTTCTCTTGGCTGTAAATGTCCTATCTTCCTTTCTTCCTTCCCATATTTGGTTGTCACTTTATGTGGATGACTTTGCTATAGCAGGTTGCTGACTGTCGCCTAGTAGCGGCCTCCCTTCAGGATGTGATTGACCGAGTTTCCCCATTGGACCACTTCTCATGGCTTTAAATTTTCTAGTATGAAAACCCAATTCATTACCTTCACTAGATGTCAGCGTATCCCAGATACTCCATTGTATATTTACATGGTTCACGTATTCCAGAATGAGATATGGTCAAATTTCTTGGCCTGCTCTTTCATCGCCGATTGACATGGAGACCTCACATTTCTTCTTTATAGGCCACTTGCCATGGTCGGCTGAATCTCCTTAAAGTTCTTGCGCATTGTTCATGGGGAGCAGATCGTCACACTCTTCCTCCGTTTGCATTCCACTCTAGTCTTGTCCAAGCTGGATAATGGTGACCAAGTCTATTCTGCGGCCTCTCCCGCAACTCTTTTTGAGTTGTATCCCATTCATCATCAAGGTCTGTTTATGCCTTGATGCCTTTAATTCATCCCCTATTGAAAGCCTCCATGCAGAGGCAAATGTTCCTTCCTTAGCTGATCGTTGTGATGTTCATTGTCTTTGTTATTTTGTCCGCGCTAATGATCTTTGTGTTCCTTCTATGTTTAGGTTAGTCTCAGACATTAGTAGGAACCCACCATTAATTTGACGCCCCTGCCTACTCCGACTGTTTTCTCTTCTTCACTTACTCCGGTCTTCTCTACAGTTGCCTTCCTTGTACATTCATTTAGTGTCTGCCTTTTCCCTTTCCCCTTGGGAGGTTCTGACGGTTCATGTCTGTTCTCCCCCACTATCGTGTGCCAAAGCTTTCTTACCTATGCCTGTTGCACGCTCTTTTTTTCTCGAGCACTTCTAGTCACATGCTCATGCCATTGCTGTTTATACAGATAGTGTTGGGTTCACGGCAGTATTCCCTGATAAAGTTGTCCGAGGCCATTTGTTAGACTCCGCTATTATTTTTACTACTGAGTTGTATGCCATCCTCATAGCACTTCTTCGCATTACATATGTCTCCATCGACATTCGTTATCATTTCGGATTCACTCAGTGCTTTACAAGCCATTAAACAGTTTGGTTCTCCTCATCCATTAGTCCTTCGTATTTAACAATGGTTGCACTGTGTGGCTAGCAAACATAAGGATGTCGTTTTCTGCTGGGTCCCTGGACGTGGTGGTGTGCAGGGTAATGAGCAAGCAGATGCTGCTGCGCGGTCAGCAGTACATGATCTTCCGGTTTCTTATAGGGGTATTCCATTTAGGGACTATTTTCCAGTCATCTGGGCCTGTCTCTGCAGCTGTTGGCAACAACGGTGGTCGGGCATGCACAGCAACAAATTGCTCTCTATTAAACCGCTTTTAGGTTTGTGGCCATCTTACCACAGTTGCCATTCTCGGGGGACTGTGCTTTCCCAGCTCCACATTGGTCATACACGCCTTACCCATGGGTATTTCATGGATAGCTGCCCTATTCCCCTCTGTGAGGGGTGTAGGGTCCCTATTTCAGTTCTTCACTTTCTTGTAGATTGCCCAGTTTACCAGCGAGCTTGCAGGATTTACCTCCAACGATGCTGCCGCCCTACCACTCTCACTTTATCTTCTCTACTTGCAGATGACCCCTCCTTTGACTCCCAGTCACTTTTTGACTTTTGTCAGCAACTGCCTTATTATACGAACTTCAACACAGCCCTTTGCATCCCTTCCAACCCTTTTCTTCCCTCACCTCTGATCCCTTCTCCACCTAGCTGTTTATAACCTCCGCGCTATTTGCTGCCCCGCAGCTCTGTATGACCTTCGTCAGTTTAGCGCTTTCTTTGATTATAATAATTCAAACGAGGTGTTCGAGAAAAAATGTCCTGGTTTTTGTATGTTCACTTGGCTGTCGGCAGACAAATTTTCGCATGTACAGAGCGGGACAAAGCAGCTTAGGTCACGTGCTCACGGAATGTGCACGGGACAATGGGTCAAGAGTGTGGATATGAGTCATTATGGCCATTAACCAAACGTAGATATACATTGTTACCGCTAGCGCTCCAAATGTAGATCAACATTTTATTTTTCCTGCTTCCAAATTTGGCATGATTGGCCCAAAGATGCCTGGTCAGTATAAAATGGGTCTTAACCTTTAAACTGTCCAAACGTAGATCTACGTTTGTGCGCGTAGCGCTCCGACCTTGATTTTCTCCATAAGAAAGAATGTAAAAAAACGTAGATCTACATTCGGAGCACTACGCGAGTGAACGTAGATCTACATTTGGACAATTTAAGGGTTAACACTCAGTGTGTGCAGTATTAAAATAATCTGGGACCACTTAGCTTGTGGGAGCACCAGTTCAATTGAGCGCTAGCTAGAGCAAACAGCGTGGCAAACACCAGGGATTCAGTGATGTCATGTCTTATTAACACTCCTCTTTTAAGAGGAAAGTGATGCTGACCCTGAGCTTTGAGGTGGATGTGGCTACAAGTGGTCCAGGAAATATCAAAAACCTTGATAATAACCCATGTGCAGCATTTGTGCAACATCCTTTCAATTTTGATACGACTGGTAGTGTCATCCTGCCAGAATGTCCTATAACCTATGCCCTAAGATAAACAACTCTGGAACGTGTAATGTGTTTGGCAGGTTGGGTGGCTGGCTGGCTGGCTGAATGGGTGGGTGGCTGATTGACTTTGGCTGTCTCTATCTCCATCTGCCTGTCTGTATCTCTCTCTCTGTCTATTTTTGTCTGTCAATTTCTGTCTGTATTTAATTAAGAACATAAGAAATGAGGAACACTGCAGCATGCTTGTTGGCCCATACTAGGCAGGTCCTTCACAATCCATCCCACTAACAAAATATTTGCCCAACCCAATTTTCAGTGCTACCCAAGAAATAAGCTTTGATAATTCTATTTGCTCATGTGCAAGTCCCACTCAAATCCAGCCTCTCTCACCCATGTATTTATCCAACGTAAATTTGAGACTACCCAAGGTTTTAGCTTCGATAACCCTACTAGATAGACCATTCCACTCATCCATTACCCTATTATGAAACCAGAATTTTCCTATATTGTTTCTAAATCTAAACTTATCTAATTTGAATCCATTATTGCAGGTTCTCTCTTGGAGAGATATCCTCAAGATCTTATTTATATCCCCTTTGTTAACCCCTTTCAGGGTCCAGAGGCCAAATTTCAAAGGGTGCACCAGTGTCCAAGAATTTTCAAAAAATAATTTTGTTATTTTTTCCTATGAAATTGTAGAGAATCTTTTTCTGAAGGTAATAAAACAAAAAGTACGAAATTTGATGGAAAATTGACGAAATTATGCTCTCACGAATTTTGATGTGTCAATGATATTTATGCATTGGTGATTTTGCGGACTTTGACTCCCATTTTAGGCCAATTACATTATTCCAGTCGACCAATTTCTTAGCTATTTCACTGGTATTACTTCTATTCTATCGATTGAGCACAAGAAATTGCCAAGTCAACTGTTTCAACTACAAAAAATAAAGTGATTTGAAATTGGTAATTTGGCCAATTTAATGCAAAATTCAAAATACTCCAATTTCAAAATAAGGTCCAGAATAAACAACGCAGGCATTCCTGGCACTAAACTAACATTTCCTCTGTTCATTAGTTACGTTTTGAGGCTTTACTAATGAATTCCATTTTTATTTTTTATTCACATAATGAATTTTTATTCAAACCAAAAAATAGATTTACTGTTATGCAATATTGTAATGTATAAATAATATCAGCACATTTGTGAACGTATATTAGACCCACGAGCAGGCATGTATTAGACGTGTGAGGTCATTTCTTTACTCTTGAACATCGGCAAAAATTTAACATTTCCGCCACTTTGAGCTCAGTTTCAAGCCATTTCCAGTGCTAAAACCAATCAAAATCATCTCTATTTCTGTAATATGTCTTCCATTCTATCAAATGAGACCAAGAAATCGCAAATACAACTATAAAAAACACACAAAAAAACACTGCAAAGTTGCTGTTTTAATCGAAAATTACAGTTTGTTTTTTTCTCTCATGCACTATATGCTGCAGGATTTGTTTTATGTGGTGCACACATACCACATAGATGTATTCTCTCAAATCAAGGCCAAAATTTACTGCTCACAGCTTATCAGAGTGAGCTGAGCTCATGATGTAGATCTATGGTTTGGACCCCCAACGTAAAGCCGTAGATCTACGGCACGGACCCCTCAAGGAAGGTTTCTTGATGTTGGTGAGGGGCTCTTGATTTAGGGAATTGGATCTGAGCTCCAGTTCCCCGAATTAAGCCTGAATGCCTTCCACATCCCCCCCCCAGGCGCTGTATAATCCTCCGGGTTTAGCGCTTCCCCCTTGATTATAATAATAATAATAATACGGCACGGACCCTCAAGGGGTTAATACCCATCTTCCACTTATACACTTCGATCACATCTCTCATTCTTCGTCTTACAAGTGAATGTAGTTTATGGGTCTTCAATCTTTCTTCTTACGGAAGATTTCTAATGCAGAATGTTGCTGAATGTTTTCTAATGAATTTATATCCATTCTGTAATATGAAGACCAGAACTGAGCTGCGTAATCTAGGCGAGGCCTTACTAATGATGTCTATTTCTGTCTCTGCCTATCTCTGTTTCACAGGTACACATAAATACAATTATACATAGTGTAAATTACCCAGGATAACCACCAAAAATCCAGAAAAGTGCTATACTGTGCTTGTAGATATGTATAAGGCATAATAAGCATGACTGACAAGTAATACACATTTTCACTTGTTCAAGAATCAGACATGACTACTCTTCGTGTGTAATACCTGTTGGTCCATGAATGGCTCTCTGAGACAGAAAGAGAGAGAAGCAGAGAGACAGGAAGACTGACACACAGGCAGACAGACAGATAAGCAGAGACAGAGCTAGATAGACAGACACAGATAGACATGTTTATATGTTTTTTTGGGGTATATGTGAAAGGGAATTTTGAGTTTATTATCGGGTGGTTTCCCAAAATTTTCCTCTGTTTTTTTGTGATAGGTGATCCGCTTATAAATTATGTTAAGGGGGAATCTGTATTCTGTTCCCAAACTGAATGAAGTGGGTTTTGGGTTTGTTTAGTGTAAGTTTGTTAGTCCTCATCCGGGAGATATTTTCTGTAATTCGGCTTTTAAAGTTTTGGGAATGTGACTGGCCCGGGTGAGAGAAGACGATTTTAGTGTCATCTGCAAATAGTGTGGGGTTTGAGAATTTGCAAGGAAGGTCATTTATGTATGGGGAGAAAGAGAAGAGGCCAAGGACATTTTGGGGGACACCAACTGTAATTGGTTGCGCGGGAAGAGTTTCCCCCTTTTTGCAACATATTGGTTTGGGGAAGGTATGACTTGATAGTTGGGGGAGTGCCCTCATACCAAAAGTGTGTAAATTTTTACGGAGCAAGTCATGGTCAACTGTATCAAAAGTTTTTTCGTTTTTGAAAAACATTTGAACAGGCATAAAAGGCAGGTGAAAATGTTCACCTGTCAGGGGTTTGGGGGAAAATTTTTGAGTACTATTACAGACCAATGTAAGTGTCAGAACAAACATTCAGAAATCACAAGAATCCATGGACCCCCCAAAATTTCGAACGGATCATTATCAACCCTTTTTGAAGTTTTGGGTTTCTTTTTTTAACCAATTTGTTTTTATATTAATTTTACCCTTCCTTTTTAAAACCCCCGGTACCAGATTCCCTCTGCCAGCCCGCCTTTTTCCTTTGGCCCCCGCAGGAAATTTTTTTCACGGCTTTTTATGGAGTGAACACTTCAACCTGCCCCGGGCCCTTCAAAAAAATTTACCAAATTCATTGGTTTTGTACCGGGGATTGAAATAAAAATACCATGGGCCCCAAAAAAATTGGTTTGTGGCACCCTTTGGGAAAGAAAGGAGAAAAAACCAAGACTGGGAAAAAGGAAATAATAAAAAAAATGAGAGGGGGTGGGGATTTGTTGAGCTTCCAGGATGTTAATTTTGGGAAAAAAAGTCTACCACCCCTTTTATCCTGGCAAAGAAAGAAAAAAAGGAGCTGATTTTGGGGAAAAAAGGGTTTGTTAAACAAAAATAGACCACAGACAGTCGATCGGGTTTGGGAGAAGTTTTTGTTGTGGTTTTAAATAAAGAGATGGAGGTGATAGTGTTTCAGAGACATTTTTTTGGAAAAGGAAAGAAGTCGAGGGACCTGGTAAAGAAAACCCCGGGAACCAGTGAATTTGGGCCAGAAAAGGCGGGTTTTGGGAAAAATTTAGGAACAAATGTTACACAATGTTGAAAGGGCTGGGAGGGCAGCCAGTTCAGACAAAGGGGCGGTTGAGGGGGTTTTTTACGGGATTTTAAAGGGGGTACAGACACTGAAAATTAAACCCCAACAAGTGTTCAAGGACAAACAGGCCTTTTTTGGGAAAAAAAATCCCAAAAGAGGCCCCCAACACAAGGGAAAAAAGGAACCCCGGGACACAGTTTATGAAGGACAGGCTAACCTCTTTTTCCCCCGGTTAGTGCTAGTGGTGTTTTTTAAGCAAAGCCTTTTACTTGTGTATCCCCTAGGAAAACCCAGGGGTTTTAAAAAAAAATTTCAAAAATGGTCGGGGAAAGAAAATAAAAAGGGCATGAGTCACAAGGAAAATTTTCAAAGAGGGGCCCCAGGGGCCTGGCCCCAGTGTGAAAAAATATCCTAAAAAATAATTTGCCCCCAATGCCTCCTGTTTAATGGACAATGTTTCCCAATCCTCCAAACTTGGTAGACTTATTATCTAGGACTAAGTTTCATCACGGGAAGTTTTTGCCTCCTAACACCACTCCTCCCTCCGGCCGGGACCAGCATCTTTCTAACTTCAAAAACTCTACACAAACATGTTTGAAAAGTGTTTAAGGCCACAGATATTTGACCCTAAGAGAATTTAAAATTTTTCCAATATTATACCCAAACCCTTTTTAAGGAAAGGCGGGAGTGACTTCCGGGACTTTGAACTTTTTGGGAGACAAGGGCCAGATTGTGTCCAAAAAGGGTTTTTGAAGGGTTTGAGGCTGACCCTGCTGCCCCCCTTCTCCTGCCTGTTGGGGACTCTTTTGGGGCTTTGGGGGCACCCTGGGGCTGGAGGTGGGGGGGATAGGAAGAGTTGGTGGACGACACGGGGGAAGAGAACCACTGAAGATAAGAGCTTCATCGGGGAAAGCATAGACCACACCAGGAACTTGTTCAGAGGAGGAAGTGGAGGGGGGCCATTTTTTTAGGACATGTGAAAAGGAAATGAGTTAAAAATTTTTTGGAAAAAGACCCTGACCAAGGGGAAAAAATCTCTGCAAAAAGGGACAGAACCATGCCACTTCAAAAAAAAGAAAGAGGCACAGATACAGAGGATTGGGAAGTTATTTTGAGACAGGGTCCAGTGGTCAAGCTGGTCCTAGGGCATTAAAAGACAGAGAAGGGAAGAACCCCCAGAGAGGGCTTTGATACCTGAAGCCCTTTTGGGGGGGGATTCCCCTTCCAAACACAAACCCCCAACCTTTTTCCTCCCCATTTTCCCAGATGCCATCACCAATCTTCAATAAATGTAAAATGTTATTTTATATGTTTATTTAAATTTATTACTAATTTTTCTATGTATTTTTTGGTATTAAACAAAAAGAATTTATAAAAAGTATTTTGAATATTTTTTTTTTGAACGGATTATTTTTATTTCCATTATTTCTGGGAAATATTGGGTTTTACTTTTTAATTTCAAGTTTAAATTTCCCGGAACAGATTGTTTAAAACTTAGGGGCCACTGTACTGCAAATTATTATCAGAACATAAAAAAATTAAAAAAAACAAGGAAAAAGGTTTATTGAAAATTTTTTTAAACGGGGAAAACTCCCTGTTGCCATCATGTGAGCATCCAGCATCAACTTTTGGTTTTATATTCAGTAAGTACTGACCCAAAAAATTTTTTTGGCTTATTACAAAAAAATTCCCCTCTTTAATTTTAAAAAATATTTGGAGCCGGGGGCAAGAGAAGGGAATTCATGTTGGGAAAAAGTTAAAAGGTTACCTCCATGCTGGAAACATTTTTGAGCTTTTTTGGGCTTTTTGTGAACTTTTTTGTTATTTTGGGGTTTTGAAATTTTTTTTAGGAGATGCCATCAGGGGTCCAAAAAAGGGATAAAGAGATGAAGACATAACCGGGAGTCCCAAAGGCCTTTATCCGGGGTTTTAAAGGGGAGAAAAAATAAACACAGCAAAAAAACATTGAATCTTTACCATTTAGGCATGTTTACCCTTTGATGAATGTATTGTGAAATTAAAAAAAAAGGGAAATCGGGAAAAAGGAATTTTTCCCTTTTGTTTAATGTTTAGCCTTAAGAATTAAATCCTCCATTACATTAATCTAAAGGTCTTAAAAATTCAATCATACTTTTTTTTACAAAATTTATCTACTTACACTCAAGAAGTAAAAAAAATTATTTAAAATGTAAAAAGGGATTTAAATTTCCTTTTGCAGATAAAGGGGCTTTCCCCCCAAGGGAATAATAGTATAATAATAATAATATAAAAAGAATAAATTGTAAAAATAGATAAAGGGAAAATTTCACAAAATTTTTTTTTTTTTTTATACTGTGAGGGAAACCCTTTTTAGGGGCCCCCCAGATCTAAAGGCATTCAGGGGTCCAAACCGAGATCTACGCGATGAGCTCAGCCCCACCCCTGATGAGCCGGGGGAAAATTTGGGGCCCAGATATGAGAGAATAAACCCATAAAAAAGGGTCCTGCAGCACACTGGGGGTATAATGAGAGAAAAAAAATGAAATCATGGTTTTTGATTAAAAAAAGCGACTTTGGGGAGTGTTTTTTTTGTATGTTTTTTTTAGTTTATTTGGGTTTTTTGGGCTCATTTGATAGAATTTGGAAAAACATATTACAGAAAAAGAGATGATTTTGATTGGTTTTAATTTGGGAAAAGGCTTTTAAACTGAGCTCAAAGAAGGGGAAAAGTTAAATTTTTTCCGATATTCAAGAGGAAAAAAACGACCCCCCACATCTAATACAGAAATGGGGGTTTCTAATATACATTCACAAATATGGTGATGAATTTTTACAATTAATTACAGTATTGCATAACAGTAAATTTTCATTTTTTTTGGGGTGAATAAAAAATTATTATGTGAATAAAAAAAACAAAAAGGGAATTTTTTTTTTTTAAAACCTCAAAAAGAAAATAATGAACAGAGGAAATGTTAGTTTTGCCCCCGGGAAAACCCACATTGTTTTATTCCGGAGCCTATTTTGAAATTGGAATATTTTGGGAATTTTGTTAAAATTAAAAACAATTTCCTTTACTTTATTTTTTAAAAAAAAAAAGCTGGGCTTCGATTTCTTTTCCCCAATCGATAGAATAGAATTTAAAACTTTGTGAAAAGAAGAATTTGCTGATTGGAATAATGTAATTCCTTAAAAAAAGTCAAAGTCCCAAAAACCCGATTTTAAAAAATCCGGACATCAAAAATTTGAGAGCATAATTTGTCAATTTTTCCACCCAAATTTCGTATTTTTTTTTATTACCTTCACAAAAAGATTCTCTATGATTTCATAAAAAAAAAATTTTTTTTGGGGAAAAGGAACCCCGTACTGAAACCTTTATCTCCAACCGGGTTGGGAAAAAAAAAAAAACGATCTCATTTCTACAAGACATGTACGGGGAAAACAAGTTTTCCGAATCAATGAATACTACTTTCGGAAAGCTGCTTGTTTATGTAGAGTTTTGGGGAAAAATTTGGCCGTTTTCGCAAGATTATACCCACACCAGTCGACTAACATCCAGGAAACCCTTTTTTTTTGATGGGGAATATGGGCAGAAAGGGAGGAAAACGCCCCAATGTTATCCAGGGGGTTAAAAATCCCACCTCAGGGGTGAGCTTTAGGAGTTAGCAATGGCGCTACGGGGCACCTTGGGAAAGTGCAGAGGGGTTTAGTTTGCAATGTAGTTTTTAATATCAGCACTGAGTTTTGGGAAGTAAATAAGAAAGAGGCATTCATAAGCTATAAAGAAAAAATTAATATCCTGGTTCCTTAAAAAACCTTTTGATAAAAAACCTCTTAGCCCCTTTTATACTGAGGTTTACCATTTTAACATTACACATTTATTTGTTATGCAGAAATGTTTATTTTTTTGTCAAGTTTAAAAAAATTTTACTAAGTTCATATTTTAATTTTATTTTTTTTTTTTATATTTTATTGAAAATTTAAATGGTAAAAAAAGGGGGGGAAAAAAAACTGTTTTAAAAGACAAGAAAAAAAAACTTACAAATTTATAATTCACCACAAAATATACCTAACCCATTAAAAACCAAACCCTTACACTATAGTATCTTTTCTCCCCAACCCCTTTTCAAGGGCGGGATGAAAAACCCCTTTTTGCAGCCATAAAAATGGGAAACCCCCTTTTTCATTTTAATTTAGCCTGAAACAAGTATAGATACACATGACAGAAAAAAAGTGTATAACCTAAATCAAAAAAAATTTCATGTTATTTTTGACAGTTAGTACAAAAACTAACAGATCTTAGAAAATTTAAACAAACATTTTATAAAAGTTATATATAAAAAAAAATAAAAAACAACTAACAAAATATGAAAAAATTTTTCAAAAAATTTCCAACAATAATTTTTACAAAATACAAAAAGCCAAAAACATCTTTGCTAAATATAAAATTTTTATAAAACATTTTGGGCCAAAAACTTATAGATGTATTATCCCTTTTAAATCAAAAAGCCATTTAAAAAAAAAAGTTCCAGAGCAAAAGATTTTAATTTGTCATGCACTAAGAACAAATAACTTATGGCCCCCAAAAACATTACCCGGGAAACTACCAATCATGAAAAAAACCAAACCCTGGAAAAAAGCCCTTTCAAAAAACCACCCCTGCCACCCCCTGCCCCCCATGCTATCTGTAAAAAAAAAACAAAAAACTCACTTTCCCCTTCCATCCCTTCAAGTTCCCCCCCCGACGCCGAAAGTCATAAAACCCGTCTCAACCAAATGTCACCGGGTTAAACCCCTTTCCCTTTAAGGGATTTTACCCCCAAAGGGCCCACTACCACCCCTTTTTTTCCACCTTCCATCCTCCACTAATCTAAAAAAGAACAAAAATGCCAGTTTGGGGGAAAAACCAGCCCAATCCAGCCTTAAACTACCCCTAACCCTAACATTAAAACCTACCAAATTTGTTTGATAACTAAAGGGAAAAAAACTATTTCCCCAAACAAATCCCCCAAAAGGGGTAGCCTATTTCGCATACTGTACAAATACACCCCCCGAACCCCGCACTTATATTCACCCCCCCCTCCCCGTATGCCCCAAGACACATAAAAAAAATCTCCCAAATATATACATCATTGCCCCCCAATGTCCTGGAAACCCTCCACATCGAAATGCAAAGCCCTCAAAGTCGAAATGTTTCTTCCCTCCCGCACTATACCCAGAATTTCCGCAAAACCATGCCCGCAAAACCCCAAGGGTTTTCAAAAAATAATCATAAAAAGCCGCCCCTCCCTCAAAGGGCAAACAAGGGGGCCCAAAAACCCCCCTTTTAATAACACTGACCTTGAAAATAAAATTTCCCCAATAAAGAATTTTAAAAAACCTTTTTTACAAACCCCTTCTTGGCTTTAATCTGATTTTCCCCCGAAAGTTTTCCCCAAATGCTCCCTCCAATCATACATTGGGATGTAGTTACCCCCTGTATCATTTTTACCCTGCCTACCTATCCCCCCGGGCCTAGGGCTCCATTTTTTTTTCCCCTTTAAATGCCAAAAAATTTTCCCAGACCTTTCTTCACACTCCAGTATTTCCTTTTCCTTCCACCATTTTGGGACACCCTTTCATGACCTCTCCCCCCCTTCTCAACCCTCTCCCCTCCCCCCCTTCGGGATCGCTGCTTCACAACACTGCCTTCACTGGTGTCCAAAGGTATAAGACCCAGCCCACCCTGCCGCACCCCATCGTCCCACCCTCCTTCCGAGCCATGGTTCCCATAACCCCCCACATACCTCAAAACCACCCCCTCCCAGTTCCTGAATATCACCCACCCAGGGAAATTTCTGCCACGCCCCACATTTTTACTGTACACAAGTGGGTTTTACACCCCCACCCTCTCGGGAAAATGTTATATCCCCACCCCTCCCCCCGGGTGATCCACCCATCGCCCACTCACTATTTTTGGGAATTTATTCTCTGTGCCCCCCCAGTGTCCCCCAAAACAAACCCCACATATCTTAATTCATCCACAGTTCCATCCATACTGTTCCCAAACCCCCCCCCAAATGGCCATTTCTAAAAACCCCTTTGACTTTGCTCCTTTAAACCCCTCACCCCTGTCCCCCCACCAAAATCTCTATTATACGCCCCACTTTCCCCCAACCCTTTTATTTCCTCCAACTAAAATTGGGGCCACCCAAATACCCCAAAAACCACATCTCCCCGGACCCACCCCTCCCTGTTCCCACACTTCCCTTTCCCCTATAAGCCTATAAAAAGGGGCCTGCATGCATGCAAAGAGGGGTTTGAGACAAGGGGGAACCCTTCTTTTAAACCCAAACCCCCGACTGGCAACCCTAACTTCCCATTAACCTGAAACTCCGGGGCCGGCAATACAAAGAGTCGCCCGGGCACAAAACTCATCACCAAAAACCCCCGGGTTTTTTTAAAAACACCAAAACATAAGGGCTATCTACACTGTCATAAGCCTGCTTCCAATCAATCCCCAAAGATTTCCCCCCTTTTCTACCCTTTCCCCAAAAACCCTTTTTTTTCCATGCCCTCACGATACTCACCTGAATCCCCCAAAAAGTCCTTATGTAGGGCTCCGGTCAACACCTTTTTTCATAGTTACCAAAACCTTTCAAAAAAACTTTTTGCACACATGAGGGGGGGCGCCCAAAACACCCCAAGGTCTTCCCCCCCCTTTTAGACCAAAACTACTACCCCCATGCCCTGCATTCCCCAACACCTTTCCCCTTCATACAAAAAAAACCGGGCCAAAACATTCCCTTTATACAATCCCAATGTTAAAAAATAGAAATTATTAGAATTTTCCCTCAATGCCCGCGTTTTTTCCCCATCCAAGCTCAATCGCTCCTCCACCCCCCCTCCTCACTGGGGTCCTACCCCTATTTTTCCGCCCCCTCCCCCCCCCTAAAAACCCCCAATTCCTTTCCCCCCAGAATCTTCCCCCCCTCCACCTTTCCCCTGCTTTAAAAATTTTCCCCAAACCAATAATCAGCATAATTGTTTCCCTTCCATCGGGGGTACTTGGACCGCCCCACCCTAATCCCCCAACCCTTTTCACACCCCAACCCTAAAACGGGGGTCATCTGTTGCCTATTCCTAAAAATCCAAAAAACATCCTGACGGTTTGTCACCCCATAGAACCTCCCCAAAACCCCTTCCCCACACGGATCGCATCAAAAAGAGAGTTTTTATATCCCCAATCTTCCCTTAAAACCTTTTATTTTTCCAAGCCCCCCCCCTCCCCCTTTATAACAATTATTTTGCCGCCCCCCAAATATTTCTTAAAAATACCCAACCTTTGCTCATCCTTCCCCTTTTATGCTGGAAAATCCCAATCTGCAATTTAGCGTGCTTTCCCACCCTTCCAAAAATCCTCCCTTGGAGCCTCCCATAGTTCTTTTTCCCCCATTCCCCCAAAAAAAAAACCCTCCCCCCCTCCCCTGGGGAGCCCAATTTTATTTTTTTCCCAAAAACCCACATACCCACAACCATCCCTTTTTCCCTGCCATTCTGCCCAAAAAGGCACGATGGTCCAAAACCTAAATTTTATCCATTACACGCCACTGTTATATTCGGAAAATTATATATATAAGACCCCAACCTGGCAGCATAACCCCTTTTCCCAAAAAAACGGGGCTCTCTTTTCCCCCCACCCCCGACATGTCATAAACCCCAATCCCCAACAAATCCCCCCCAAAACCCCAAGCACACACCCCCCGCCCCCTTTTTTCGGTTATCTCCATTTTTCCCCGATTACACAACCCCCTCCCCAATTTTTTATAGGGAAAACCCTTGGTAAACCCTTCCCATGTAGAAAAGCAAAAACCCCCTTAAAAAAATTACCCAACCCGATGTTACTATCTGCCCGGGATAAATTTTCCCCCGAAAAACATTTCCAATTCGCCCCCTATCCTCCCTCACCACCCCCCCCCTCCTCCCTTCCCAAATTTAGCATGGGGGAATCTGGACTTCCCCCTGCCACTGCCACCCCACCCCAAATTTCCTAACTACCAACAACATCCAAAAGCTCAGCCCCAATCCCCCTGCCATACTTGAAATTGTGTTCTTGAAAAAACACATCAATATTAAAACACCCAAAACATCCTCCAAACCATACTGCACTTTGGGGCCTTGGGGGGCCCTTCACGCTTATCGAGACCCCTTAAAAATTCGAAAAGGGGGGCCCCCCATGTCTTGTCCCCGTCTGTTCCACTTTTTGCTGCTTCTGTCTTTTTTCTCGAACTTTTTCCCCCCTTAAAATTCTCCCCCCCCTGACACTAAAACCCCCCCTTTTTAAACACTCCTGCCCACGCCTTGGGCCCCCAAGCTTTTAGCTGGTGTTAAACCCCCTCATCCACAGCCCCCAGCCCTTTTAGATGTGCCCCCAAATTTCAATATCAGTATTTCCATCGGGAATAAACCCCAGCCCCCCCCGTATCAACTGGAACATGAGGCTCTGGGCCCCAGAGGCTCTGGAATCTGCTCAATCAAGTCCTTTCAACCGTCAGAATGCCCTGTCTGTAGCTGGTTTCCTCCCAGGCACGCCCAGGGAAAAACCCAATCATCTCCTGTGGGGGGATAACTCCTTTTGGGGCAACCGGGCTCTCCCACCCCCCCAGGCTGCTGCCAACCCCGGGGCCCGGGGCCCTGGGAATATCCGGGCCCCTGGGAGGCCCCAACCCCCAACACGCCCCCACTTCGGGCCCGGGCCCAATTTCCTTTTCTCGCCACACTAAATTTTTTTTCGGAGAGGTTCCCCTAGACTCGGGTTTCTTGCCGCTCCTGGGCGGGGCGGGGCTGTTTTTTACCCCATCCGCCGCCATTTGGGCGGGGCCGCACAGGCGACACGCCCCGTTTCCCCCGGGGGTCACGCAAGCCGTGTCCTAAAATTCCCGGACAACATAACCCGGGAAAAGGTCTTCTTAAAGACATCTTTACGGTAAGATCCAGCCGGGAACCCTTCTTAGATTCCTCCGTCCATCGAACTAAAAAAATGGGCAAACCCCACCATATCTTTTAAATGTCTCTCTGATATCTACATCGTTCCCCAAAAGGGAACAAGTCCTCTCACCCAGGTGTAGTATTTTTAGGCATCCCCAAAAGGTTACTTT
The DNA here is from genome assembly GCF_038502225.1 of Cherax quadricarinatus. Lineage (NCBI taxonomy): Eukaryota > Metazoa > Arthropoda > Malacostraca > Decapoda > Parastacidae > Cherax > Cherax quadricarinatus. Next base: position 29,453,892 of record NC_091295.1, read on the forward strand.
CCCGACCAGATGATACGGGGATGTTCTTTTTCCTTTGGGACTGAGTCACCGTCCTTTCATATTTCCACTGTGCAGAACCCCTTTTTGAAGATTCGGGGGGATGACCCCTTTGGGGAATTCCTGTAAGTCTTAACATCAATGCCAAAAGTGTCCCGTAAAAATCGTTGGTAATAAACAGGGGATTCGGGGGGATATTGCCCTTTAAACAAGGCCAACAAAACGGTGTTGCTCCCCTGGGGAGCTGGCAGCCATCTTGATAGACAGTAGTACCCGGTTGTTGAACATTCCCCAAACCCGGAAAAAAATTTGGTATTTTGAATGCTTGTTTTAAAAAAGCTTGGGGTCCACAGTTTGCTCGGGACTCAACCAAAAAATGACCGCCCAAGAAATACGTCGGGAGATAGTGATTACAGAGGCTAATGGGTTTTTTTTTCCCCAAAAGGTGTCCAGTTGGATGAGACAGGTTTATTTTTTTGGGAAAAAAAGCCAAAAAAGAACCATATCACTCAAAAAGGGGAAGCCTTGCCGGGGCAAAGCCAATTTAAGGGGGGAAGAAAAAAAATCTTTTTTTCCAATTTCAATGAAATTTTTCTTAAAGGGACATTTGAAACTTTCACACTATTTGGAAAAATTTCTTTTGCCAAAAAAATAGAAAAAAAAATAGGTCCATTCTTTTAGGGGATAAAAATCTAATGTTTTTTAAAAAAAAGTAAGATGTACAATGTTCTAGTTGACATCGGATGAAAGATAAAGGTCTAAATAATTCTGTGACTGCCCACGTTGGAGGAAATGTCAGTAAGTTAAAAAAAGGGGAATTTTTTTTAATTTTTTTGGGGAAAAAATCAAAAAAAAACAACACGGTAAAAATTTTCGCTGAAAGGACGTAGAACCATCATTCCTAAAATGAGGGAAAAAATCAGGGCAACCATCAAGCATTTTTAAAAAGTGGGGGCTAAAAAGGTCATTTTTATTCCTGAGAAAAAGACGTTTTAATTTTCTGAAAAACCCCCTTACGGTCACGGCAGCCAAATGTCAAGACACAGCGCTCATCTGCACTTTTTTGGGAGCCTGAAAGGCGATGGAAAACCACAGTACCCACAGAGAAGATCCCAAAGTATTTATTTTTTTATTTATTTATTTATTTATTTATTTATTTTATTTATTTTCAATTTGAAAACCACAGGGGCAAAAAAAAAAAATAGATAAGGAGTTAAAGCCACTTATACTATGCAAAAGAATTAAAAAGGGGGCAAAATTAACTTTTTAAAATTAACTGCAAAAGATGAAATCAGTGATAAAACATTAATGTAAACAGATTATTTCAAAAATGAGTTTTTACAAAGACAGGCCCAAAGGTTGCATTCAAATTAGGAGTGATTTTTATAGTGTATTTAAAAAAATAAAAAGTTAGATTTTTTTTTAGGTTTAAAATTTATGTGATATAATTGTGAGAAACATTTAAGATATACAATTTATAAGGTTAAGTTATTAGATTTTTTTGGGTTTTTGGGGTGAGTAAGGATTTTTGAGAAGAGACTTGAATTTATAAACAGGTTGTGTTTTTTATATTTACAGGTAATAAATTTCCAAAATTTTGGGCCCTTTTAGGGCTTTGGGTTTTTGCAAAAAGGTGAGATGGACAGAGGAACATCAAAGAGTGATCTGTGCCTTGTGTTTTTCAGTGTTCTGTTGAGGTTGGCAAGGAGAGTTTGAGGGGGGTTAATATCAGGGGCTGTTTTTATGTATGAAAAGGTGGAATAAGTATGGATGTTTTGAGGTGAGTAGGTTTTTTTGGGAATAATGGGGGGAGGTGCTGCCGGTGGGGAAACCTGTTATCTTTTCAACCCGACCCTTTTGGAGAAATTTATGGCCCGAGAGGGTTTAAAATTGTTGTTGACCCCCATGCACAAATTCCATAGGTGAGATAGGGGAAAATAAGAGAGTGATATAGGGCCAGGGGGGCTTTGGGGAAATAGTACTGATTTTTCGATAGGGGGTTTTACAGTCTTGGAAATTTTTTTGGGAAATTTGTTGTATATGTGTATGAAATTTAAAATTTCATTATCAAGGGGGATTTTTGAATTTCCCCCTCGTTAGTTTTGTGGATAGGTGATCCGTTTATAAATTATTTTGGGAGAGGGACATCTGTAGCTCTGCCCCAAAAAACTAAAATAAAGTAGGTTTTGTCAATGTTTATGTAAGTTTGTTAGCCCTCATCCAGGTGGGGATATTTTCTGTAATTGGGGTTTTTTCAAGTATTGGCTAGGGGACTGGGTCAGGGGGGAAGACGGGGTTTGTGTCACCCGCAAAAGTGTGGGGTTTTTTTAATTGCAACATTTGAAGGTCATTTATTTTAGGGGGAAAGAGAAGAGGGCCAAGGAACACCTGTGGGACACCAACTGTAATTGGTTTGCAGAAGAGTTTGCCCCATTTTCACATATTGGCTTTGTTGGAGGTATGACTTGAGGTAGTTGAGGGGGGCCCTTTTTCCCTAGTGTGACAATTTTTTCGGGGGCAAGTCATGGCAACTGTACAAAAGTTTAGTAAGTCAATGAAGACTTTCCCCGTGGGACCCTTTTTTCTATTGCAGTGTATATATGTTCTAGCATTTTGTATAATAGCATCATTAGTATTTTTATTGGCCTGAACTAAAAATTTGGGGTTTGAGTTTTGGGGGAGATAATAGGAGTAGATTCGGGTTTTTGAATTAATTTTTTTAAAGATTTTTGAGAGAGGGTTGGGTTTGGGTATTGGCCATAGTTATTCAACTCTGGTCTGTTCCTTTGGGGTCGGGGTGACCCTTCTATTTTGGGGTACTGTAGGGGAAAGGGGGAGGATTCAATGGAAATTTTTTAAAGAGTGTTGCAATGATTGGGGGATGGACTTTTATTTTTTTTTTGTAATAAAAGGGGGTAAGGATTTAAACTTTCCCGCCTTTTTTTTTAGTGCGTTGATAAAGGGGGGACTTCAAGGGTTAGTTTGGGGCTAGAACAGTGTGTTCGGAAAGGCCGGGGGGTAGCCCTTTGGTGGGGCTGGGGCGACTTTATTTGGGAAGGTTTTTTTTCCATAGTGGGGAAAAAAATCATTGGGCTGTTTTCTGTTTTTGTTGGGGGGAGAATTATCTGATTTTTTCTAATTTTATTTTTATTTCGGGTATCTTTTTTTTCCCCGAATTTTATAGGGTTTTTCCCGGTCTTTTTTTCACCCGGTTGGGTAATTGTTCTCATAATAAATTTTTTTCCCCCTTATCAGGCTGGGTTTGGGTTGACGAGTAAGTTTTGTTTGGTCTCTGGTTTTGGGACCCATTCTTTCTGTTTTTCATATTGGTGTTTTTTATTTTTTTGGGTTTGAGAATCCTTGGGGTTTTTGAATGTTCAGTCTCCTTTTTCATCTGTTTTGTTTTAGGGAGTGGGTTTTTATAGAGGGTTTTGGGCTTTTTTGAAAAATTTTTAATACATTCAACAATACCCGTATAGGTTTTAGTTAAAAACAATCAATGTTTCATTCTTTGGGAAGGGTTTTTAAGGGATTTTAATGAAAAAATCAAAAAACATAATTTTGAGTAAAAAAACCATGAATTGGGATTATCCTTTTTGATGGAGGTTTTTGTATACCCTTTTGGTTTTGGGGTTTTTTGATTATAATAATAAAATCTTTTATGAGAGAAGAAAAAAAAAATTACATTTTTTAAAAAATATTAGAAGTATGAGAGAAAAAAAAGGGTTCCCATCAAAAAGGGTTCCCGAATTATGCACTATTTTTTGAAAAAAACAAAGGGGAGTAAAGCAAAAAGCAAAGCCAAAAGACCCAATAGACTAAATCCCATATCATAAAAAAACTTGAAAGGGGGCCTAAGAAAAGATCACCACGCATCTAGAAACTCCATCAGTTTAAAAACCTAAAGGGGAAATATGGGGTTTTGAACAGGTCGCCCTTGTCTGTCTCAACTATTGACCATACGACAAAAGGGCCCAAAAAGCACCAGAAGACAAAAAAAATGCAGATGTAATATATACAGACTTTGCAAAAACCCCTTTACAAGGGGTGGGCCATGGGATTAGCGCACAAAAGGTGCTAAAGGAACAAAAAAAAGTCTTGATGGATCTATAATTTTCTCACTAACAGAACACAAAAGTAGGGCGTCAAAGAGTAAAGTTTGAGGCAGCCAGGTGAAAAATCCTTTTCCCCAAGGACAGACTGCCCCCCATCTTGTTCCCCATCCATATCCCGAATAGGAAATCCCCCACAGCACCTGGTTTTTCCCCTTTTCAGATGACACCGGAACCATGGAAGTGTCTTTTTTCCATTGCAGACATTAAAGCTCCAGGCAGACATCAAAAATTTTCAGTGGGCGGGAGAAAAAAATGAAAACCCAACGATGAGAAATTTTTAAATTTGGGGTATGGGGAAAAATAGGAAATTAAATCTTATCAGAGTACAAAACAAATTTCCCCAAAATAGAGGAAAAACCAACGTCAAAGACCGGGGGGATCGTTGGAGGATCTCCCCCCAAAGGACCATAACGCATCAATCGATTTTAGAAAATGACGGGAGGGAAAATAAAAACCTTCAAAACTAGGGGGGCCCCCCCAAAGGGACATTTTTAGGGCCTTTGTTCATCTAGGCGGAATTTGCCCAAAAGCCCTTTAAGGCGGGAAATTGCCAAAAAAAACCCAAAAAACCCAGGCCGCTCGGAATAAACATAATTTTGGGCGCGGGGTTTCCCTAACCTTATTCCTGGAACGGGAAAAAACGATAACAAAAACCTAGAGGACATACAGAACACGGGAATGTCCACAGAGTAAATAAAGAGTACGAAAAGCTCTGCCCCCGGCCGTATGTCCCATCTTTTCCCCATCCCCATATCCGCATAACAAGGATGCCCACAGCACGTGTCTTCCCTTTTCAGTGACACCAATTCAGGCAGTTTCCCTTATTCAGACCTGAAAACTCCAGGGGACATCAACCCAAAACTTTCAGTGGGGCAGAAAACAATTAAATTAACGATAGAAATTTATTCCAGATATGGAAACATGAAATAAAACTTAAAGTCAGTTCCGGATCAGCCGGGCTGTAGCTCGTATGTTGGTTTGCGTGCAGCCAGCAGCAACAGCCTGGTTGATCAGGCTCTGATCCACCAGGAGGCCTGGTCTCAGACCGGGCCGCGGGGGCATTGACCCCCGGAACTCTCTCCAGGTAATCCAGGTTTCCAGGAAAACCATCTTACCCTCCCTGAAGGACAGACTTATTGTTTTGTTGTGTGGGAATGCAGGTGGTGATTTAACCCTTTCACTGTCAGTTCCATAATATTACTGCTCCCGTAATAATACGCCAAAATTCTAGCGGCTTCCAGTCTTATGGGAGATAGCTGGTAGGCCTACGTATGAGAGAATGGGTCTGAGTGGTCAGTGTGCGCAATATAAAGAAAAAATCCTGCAACACAGTGCATGAGAAAAAAAAACTTGGACCGTGTTTTTGGTTTCAAATAGCGTCTTTGCGGTGTATTTTCATATGGTATTTATGGTTGTATTCTCGTTTGCTTGGTCTGATTTGATAGAATGGAGGATATTTTACAGAAATAGATATGATTCTGAATGGTTTACAAACTAAAAGTACCTTGAAATTGAGCTCAAATTAGTGGAAATTTTGATTTTTGCTGATGTTCAAGAGTAAACAAACCATGTCATGCGTCCAGTACACGTCAACTGGTGGGTCTAATATGCTTTCACAAAAGCACTGATATTATTTATACTATTTTTACTATAATTCAACAGTCTGCATAACAGTAAATCTTCTATTTTTTGTGTGAATAAAAATTCAAATTGAAAGCAAGAGCCAGGAGATGTGACTAATGAACAGAGAAAATGTTATTTTAGAAAATGTTATTTTACTTGAAAGCAAGGGGCCAGGAGATGTGACTAATGAACAGAGAAAATGTTATTTTAGTGCTAGGAATGTTTGCATTGTTAATTCTGGACCCTACCTTGAAATTGGCCTTGAAGTTTTGTATGAAACTGGCCAAGTTACCAATTTCTGATCACTTTATTGGGTAGTTGAAATAGGTAAGTGGGCAGTTTCTTGTACTCAGTCGATAGAAGAAATGGAGTTCTAGTGAAATAGCTACAATTTTAGTCAACTGGAACATTGGAATTGACTGACAATAGGGCTCAAAGTGGGCGAAATCTCCGATATGTAAATATTGTCGAGACCGTTAACTTCGCAAAAGCATAATTCCTCAAGTTTTCCATCAGATTTCATACTTTTGGTGTCATTACCATCGAGAAAATATTCTCTATCATTTCATAAGATTTTTTTTTTTTTTTTGGCCCTGAGAGTGAGTTCAGGATCGGGGTTCTCGACTCTCAAAGAGTTAGCACCCCTCCTTCAAAGCGCAACTAATGCCTTATTATTTGCACATGTGTCCTTTAACTTAACAGATAAAAGTTGTTAGCTATACCTGCTCAACTAAAAAAGGTAAAAAACAAATAATCAAAAAATACTTTATAAATTTTTATTATTGACAAAATTCACACTATTTACAGGCTTCCTAGGAATCTAAGGTAAAGATAAAGCTAATAACACATTTCAAGTCTGCTAAGAAACTGTTGGGCAGGATAAGAATATAGAGTTAATTGCACAGAAAACTGGTTTGCCTCTGTAAACTAATGTGAATATCTTTGAAAACATTGCCATAAGTAAAGTAAAGAGGTTGCTTATCATCTTTTTACCCCATTGATGGTTCATTCTGGCAGCACTTTACACTGCAGCACCAACTTGTCTGGTGCGTTTTTTTTTTCCCTAGCTATTCTTTATCTTGTTTCTTTTGTTCCACATTCCACTTTTATAGGTATATATGAAGCAAACAACTCTCTCAGTTTTAGGCGTAGGATAAGAGATTTGGCCAGACATGCACTGCTGTGGTTTCCTTAAAGGGACATCATACTCCAAGCTGTTCTCTAGTTAGTGTTCACTTTCCTTTGAACTGCTGTTTGCCTTTTTCTACCCAATTTAACATACCTCCAGATTTGATTAGGTTAATGTATGCTAGCTCATATTTATATATTATTAACTGACAATAAAATAGAAACTGAAGGCTTAGCACTTGGCAGCACAGGGTGTGGTACTCCTCTAGATCATTCATTTTCTCCCAAAAGCTAAAAGAAAGTTGGGTTGCCTACTCAGTGCACCATGAGAATCTGGGTGAAAAATAAGCATCAAGTATAGCCACGTTTGTATAAATTACACACTGACGGAAGAAAGGATGTCTTTTCACTGAGGCGTCAGGCCACTGCTATGCATGTCTATCCAAAAGTCATATAGTACACATTATGCCAAGCATCCCTGCTTTTTGTGTTTGTAAGTGGTAACTGCCTCATGTGTGATTACCAAACTATTCATGTCACAGGGTAACATACTAGAGTAAGGTAGAAAGAGTATGTAGTGCATTATCAGAAAACTGTTAAAATATAAAAATATACAGTGTATAAAAAAGATAAATACATTTATACAGGGGGTAAAGCAAGGAGCAAGATAAAGCATATAAACGAGGATACAGTATGTATTATGTTTATGGGGAGGTGCTAAATATGCAAGGAAATAAAGTAACTCCATGGTAGTAATTTGAGAGCTACATAACAAGTACATGTATAAGAGAGGTGGGTAGGAAAACAAGTTGAAATTTGATAAATAAGAGTAGATATAGATAGAACGTGAAGTAAATTTGTGTGATAATGTATTACAGTAAAACCTTGATTTAAGAGATTTTGATTTAACTAGAAGATTTTGGAATTAATAGACAAAATCTGGAAAGCAGACAAACTCTGTAAACTGCAAAGTCAATTATTTCCAGAACTGTCTGTTATTTTGATAATCTGCTGTTTAAATTGATTCAGAATCGGTGGACATCTGTCGTTTCCAGAAATGTTCATTGTTATGATAATGGAAAAACAATTTCATTTATTGAGATCTGAAGGACAATTGGCATTACCTGACACCCCTCATTTCCCTATTAGTTGCTAAGGTCAGGTTTCATTAACAATAGTGCTGAAATATTCAAAAGTGTGTTACTGGAAGAAATATGGATGTTATAATGGCATTACAAATGTAGCATGAAGAAAATACATGAATACATAATGATATACGTATACACCAATGATAAAATATGAAAAGGTAATTATGGAGGATACATTTAATACTTCATGGGGTAATACTAAACCTGTAGTGAAGAGGCCATACAGCATCTAGAGGACTGAAAGTAACCAGGTTATATCCAAGGATGTGAATGGTATCTCCTATTCCTTCATTCAAGAGCCCTTCACTGACATCAAGGCATACACCATTTAAAGAGGGAGAATTATAAACACTGGTGGCCTGTACATGTACATAAGAGGTGTATGGGTTTCGGTGAATATACACCAAAAGGTGACTCTAATTCCTGTCTAAGGGATTCAAATTTCTTTACTGGTGGTGAACGGGTTACACGCAGCTTTAATGCTCCTCGTGTAGACAACAGGTTTTAAATCTCACAAACCAACCTAACCAACAGTACATGCTTGTGATGTACAGAAAAATTATTAACAAAAGAACAAGGGAGGCAGCAGTACATATTGTATATACAAGTACTAAACCCTTATGGGTTTAGTGCTTGTTTTTTATAATTTACATGTGGGAAGCAAGATAAAAAGTAGGCCACCTTTGCTCATTGTCAGCTTTACTAGCCTTCACCTTGTATAAAGTGAGTGTGAGGGTAAATGAAGGGATGATGAAGCCAGGCATGCTGGGGTGAAGGGAAGAGTAAGCTAGGCATGCTGAGGTGAAGTGAAGAGGCGGCTAGGTATGCTGGGGTGAAGGGAAAATGAGACTAGGCATGCCATGGTGAATGGAAGAAAAGGATAGTTATTTTGTGGTTTGTTGGCTAAAAAATGAGAAAGAAACTTGGAATGTGATTGTGAAGGTGAGTCAGTAAGTAGATGAGCTTGGAATAAGAAAAATGTTTAAGTAAGGAAGGGAATATAGGTAGGTATTGAAGACAAAGCCAGTGCTGTAAGACCCTTGTGAATTTAGCACTTAGTTATTATTATACAGCCTCTCCTCACTTAATACTTTCACTGATGGTGCTGTAGTACTATGGCTTACAAGCTAGTGTTGGTGCCGTAATACTACGCCAAAATTCTAGCGGCTTCAAATCTAGCAGGAGAAAGCTGGTAGGCCTGCATGTGAGAGAATGGGTCTGTGTGCTCAGTGTGCACAGTATAAAAGAAAATCAGAGAGCCAGTGGTGCAATGTGGGAATGCCATTTCAGTAGTCATTGCAGCTAGCGATAAGAAATATCTGACTCCCCGGCGAATTTGGGACTCTTCTCTTCCCAGGTGATAGTTCGAACACAGATGGAAGTGTCAGTGAAGATGAATTTCATGATTTTGAGGAGTTTCTGACTGAAAACAATGCTCAGGATACCAGATACAGATAGTGAAAAGGGATGGCAACTTGGGCGGTGGAGAAGGCAGAGTGGGTGTTAGAAAAAGCAGCTTGGATAGGCGTTATAGTGGGGAAGATGGTGTGTAAGTTTATTCATATATAGTACTTAGCATGTAGCATGTGTAGAGAACCTAGGATGGGTGTGGGGAAGACAGCATGAGTGGTGGGGAAAGCAGTGTGGATGGTGGGGATGATGGCATGTGGGTAGGGAAGGCAGCATGGGTGGTTGGGAAGACCGCGTGTAAGTTTTATTCAGGTATACATGAATACATGCACTGGCCAGGGAGGTATACCATCTTTTAGGAGTGAAGAAGAGCAGAATGTAAGTGTGGGGGAGGTACGTGAGGCATTACGTAGAATGAAAGGGGGTAAAGCAGCTGGAACTGATGGGATCATGACAGAAATGTTAAAATTCCTAGGAATCCACCTTGATAATAGACTCAAATTTCATACACATATACAACAAATTTCTAAGAAAATTTCCAAGACTGTAGGCATACTATCGAAGATACGGTACTATGCTCCACAGTCAGCCCTCCTGGCCCTATATCACTCTCTTATTTACCCCTATCTCACCTATGGAATTTGTGCATGGGGCTCAACAACAAGTAACCATCTCAGACCACTAATTACCCAACAAAAGGCTGCAGTTAGAATGATAACAAATTCTCACTATAGGCAGCACACTCCACCAATATTCAATACACTAAACCTATTCACCATACAAAACATTCATACTTATTACTGCACCTATTACATACATAGAACACTTAACTCTGATATTAACCCTCCCCTCAAACATCTCCTTGCCAACCTCAACAGAACACATGACCATAACACAAGGCACAGATCACTCTTTGATATTCCTCGTGTCCATCTCACACTATGCAAAAACTCAATGCACATAAAAGGCCCTAAAATCTGGAACTCATTACCTGTAAATATAAAAGAAACTTTTTTGAACCCATTGTCCAAGAATTTTTAAAAAAAAATTTGTTTATTTTTCTTTTTTTGAAATCGTAAGAATTTTTTCCTTTTTTGAAGGTAAAAAAAAACAAAAATAAAAAATTTTAAAAAGCAAAATTATGTTAAATTTTGGGATTTTTTTAATAAAGTTTTTAAAGAGGGAAATTTTTCCCGAAATTGAATTCCCTTTTTGGGGGGCCAAAAAATTTAAAAAAAATTTAATGAAATTTTACTATTTAAAAAATTAGGTATTATTATTAAAAAATTGGGGAAAAAAATGCTTTAAGGTTTAATACAAAATAAAGGGATTGTTCTTTTTAATTTTGGCCAAATTTAACAAAAAGTTAATTTTTTATTCCAATTTTAAAAAAGGTTAAAGAATAAACAATGTGGGATTTCAAAATAAATTTTTCTTTTAAAATTTTTAGGGGTTTTTGAAGGTTTAAAAAAATTCCCAATTTTATTTTTTTTTTTTTAAAATTTTTAATTTTTTTTTTTTAAAAAACCAAAAAAAAAATAAAGTTTTTTTACTTTTTTAAAACTTTTTTAAAAATTTTTACAAATATTTCCCCATATTTTAATTTAATTAGACCCCCCAAAAATTTTAGTGATTAAAGTTGGATTTTTGTCTAACCTTCCTTTTTGAAAAAAGGGGCAAAAATTTCCCCTTAACCCCCAAATTTTCCCCCCAAAAAAATTTTTTAAGGCTCCAAGTTTTGCCATTTCCCAAAGTTCAAAAACCCAATTTTTCCAAAATCAACCCCCCATTTGTAAATGTCTTCCACCCCTTAAAATCAAATGGGGCCAAAAATGGGGGGCAAAATTACAACTAAAAAAAGAAAAACCCTTTTCCCGGTTGCGGGGTTTTAAGAAAAAATTTAAAATTTTTTCCAGCCCTCCATTAAAAACACAAGGTTTTCCCAGAAACTTTTTTAGTCCAAAACCGGTTAAAAGATGATTCCCCTCATTATTTTTGGGGCCCAAAATTTTAAACCCTCAAGATCAGGATAAGCTGGACCACAAATCAAGGTTTGACACTCCAACCAAAAAAATCAAGATTACGGGCCCGGCCCTTTTGAAAGGGTTAAAACCCCGGCCATAATTACAGAAATACCACAGACCACTACCCTATTTTTCTCATAACAACTTTTGGTAAACTCCCCCAAGACACTACTAAAGTCACCTTCAGATTTTACAATGAGGCACCCATTAATAATTTTACAACAGAGAAAACATTGATTGGCACACTGAGCTAGAAATCTAACAGATATTAATGAATGTATAAAAAATTTTTCAAAAAAGACCCAAAAATTTTAAAACCAAGACTGCCCTAAAAACTAAACAGATGACAGCTAAGGGGACTAAAACCAGCCCCTGGCTAACACCCAGCATTCTCAAATCCAAAAATACAAAACACCAAATGAAAAAACAGTTAAAAAGAGACCAAACAAAAGTTACTCCAATCCTAACCAGCCTGATAAAAAGGGGGCAAAAAAATTGTATTATGAGAACAGATTATCCAATTTTAGAGGGATATAAAAAGACCTGGAAAACCCTATCAGAAATTCTGGGAACAAAAAAGATATCACAAAATAGCGAAATAAAATTAGAAAAATCAGATGAACCCTAACTCCCCCCAAAACAGAAACAGCAAACAGACTAAAATGATTTCTTCTCCACTATAGGAAAACCTCAACAATAAAATCCCAAGCTCAGATCCCCAAATTCTCCCCAAATTAAAACAATTTCCGCCCATTTTAACCCACTGTTCCTTTTTATTCGATTAAATAATAATTATTTCCCTAAAACCCTTTTTTCAACGCACTAAAAACAAGGCAGGAGATTTAAATACCTTACCCCCCTTTTATATAAAAAAAAAGTGTCAAAGTGCTATCCCCAATCATTGCAACACTTTTTAACAAATCCATTAACCCTTCCACCTTCCCTAAGAATTTTTAAAAAGCAAGGGGTCCCCCCGACCACAAAGGAGGAGACCCAGAGTTGAAAACCCATAGGCCAAATCCAATTTTAAAACCCTCTCTCAAAAATTTTTCAAAATTAATTCATAAACGACCTATTTACCTTATCCCCCCAAAACATACTCAACCCCTGCCAATTTGATTCAGGCCTAAAAAAAATATTTAATGATGCTATTATACACATGCTAGAACATTTATACACTGCAATAGAAAAAAAGAAGTCCCACGGGGGATCTTCATTGACTTACTAAAGCTTTTGATACATTTGGGACTATGACTTGCCCCAATAAAAAATTGTCAATCAGGTATAAGAGGCACTTCAACTACCCCCGTCATACCTCAGCAACAGAACCCAAATTGTGTACGCAAATGGGGCAAATTTCTTCTGCGCAACCAATTACAGTTGGTGTCCCAAGGGAAAGGCCCTTTCCCTCTTTTTTTCTCCTAACATAAATGATTTTCCCAAAATGTTTCCCGCAAATTATTTCAAACCCACACTATTTGCAGATGACACTCATACCCCCTTTCTCCCCGAGCTCAGCTCACGTTTAGCCAATACTGTAAATACCGAATTAAAGAAAATATCTACCGGGATGAGGACTAACAAACTTACACTAAACAAAAAAACCCTTTACTTTTTCCAGTTTGGTAACAGAACAGATGCCCCTTTTAACATAATGATAAACGGATCACCTATCACAAAGCAAAGAGGAAAATTTTTAGAATCCCCCTTTTGATAATAGACTCAAATTTTAAAAAATTTAAAAAAAACCACATATCCCAAAAATTTTTCTAAGAAAATTTTTTCCCAAAGGTTTTGTGGGGGGCCAAAACAAAAAACCCCCGAAAATTCCCCTTTACTATTGTTCCACGGGCACCCCCTCCTTTCCCAAAATATCCCCTCCCCCTCTTATTTGACCCCCTTTATTAAAAACCTTTAATTGGAATTTTAAAACCCCCCCTCAACAAACAATCCAAACCCAAAACCTCATTTTTTCCCAATTAATTACCCAACAAAAAGGCTAAAAGTTAAGAAATAAAAAAAACCATTTTAAAAAAACCCAAAGTACACCCCAAAAACCAAACTTTTCAAAAACAACCTTAAAACCAAAACTCCCCTTTAACAAAAATTTCCAAAATAACTTTTTTTTTTTTTCCCCTCCAAAAAATTCCCATCCCTTTAAGAAAAAACTTTTAATTTTTATTTTTTTAAAAACCCCTCAAAAAAAAAATTTCTCCCTTTTTGCCAACCTAAAAACCAGAACAAAAATAAACTTATTTTAAAAAAAAACAAAGGGAAACAAAAAAATCACTTTGGGGTTTGTTCCCAAAAAGGGGGTTTCCAATTTTAAAAAATTGAAAAAAAACTCAAAATTTGGGAACTTTTAAAAAAGGTTTTTTTTTCTTTAAAAATTTTCTGGGAATTCAATTTTACCTTTTTGTAAATTTTTTTATAAAAGAAAACACTAACCTGGTTTTTTTATAAAATTCAAGGGGGGTCTTTTTTTTTCAAAAGAAAAATTTTTATTTAAAAAAACCCAAAAACCAAATTTTAAATTTACGGGAATAACGGGGAACCTTATAAATTTGGGTATATCCCTTAAATGTTTCTCAAATTAATCAAATTTTTAAATTTTGGTTAAAAAACCTAAAATTTCCGAATTTTTTTAATTTTTATTATTTTTTTAAAAACATTTTACCTTTTAAAACAAGAATACTTTTCAAACCCACCTAAAATTTTTTCCCCCAAAAATTTTGGCAGGGGGAACCATAAATGACCCCCTCTTTTTTTTAAATACTCACCTTTCTTTATAGAAATTTTTGTTTACATTAATTTTTTTTATCACTGATTTCACTTGCTTAGTTAATCTTAAGTTTTTTTTAAGCCACCCCGCAAATCCCATGATAGTATAAGGGTTTTGGATGCGGGGCCTTATCTGTTTTTTTTTGTCCCCTCTTTTGGTCCAAATTGTTAATAAATAAAAAAAGGGTTTTAAACAGGGATTTTAATGTCACTATTTTTTAAATATTTATAAATGGGGTTGTAAAAGAAGAAAAATGCTAGGGTTCGGGAGAGGGGGGGGATTAAATTATGGGAATCAAATACAAAGGGGAATTGAAAACAGTTACTTTTTGCTGATGAACGGTTTATGGGAGTTTCCCCGGGGAAAATTTTGGGGTTTATGGATGAGTTGGGAGTGTGTGAAAGGGGGCCCAAGTGAACAAGAAAGATAAGGTGATGAGGGTATCAAATGATTTGGGATAAAAAAAAAATTGATATAAAATTGGGGGAGGAGAGTATGGAAAAATGAATTTTTTCAGATATTTGGGGAGGGACGGTCGGGGTGAGGGTTTATGGGGGGGATGAGGTTAATCATAGAATTGATGAGGGAAAAAGGTGAGGGGTGCGTTGAGGTATGTGGAGTAAAAAACTTATCCATGGAGGCAAAAAAGGGGAAATAAAAAAAGTATGGGTAGTAAAACACTCTTATATGGGTGGGGAATTTTGGGGTTGTAAAATGGCGGGCGGGAGGTGGTTGGAGGCAGGGAGATGTCCTGTCAAAGGGAAAATGGGGGTGAAATATTATGCAAAAAATTTTAAAAAAAAAAAGGGGAGGTGGATTTAAAAAAAATTTAGCGGGGGGCCAAGGGGGTTGTTGGGGGGTGGTTTGGCCAAGAGAAATGGATCAAAGTAGAATGACATGGAGAGATTTAAATCTGTAGGAGAAGGAAGGCGGGGTAGGGGTCACCCCCAAAAGGTTAAGGGAAGGGGGAGGTTTTGTGGGCTTAGGTTTGGGATTTCCCAGCAGAAAAAATGGCTTTTTCAAAATGAATGGAGAAATTTTTTGGGGACCTGGCGACCTTTTGGGAGGGAGCGGGGAAATATTTGGGAAAGGGGATTGGGGAAACTGGTTTTTTTTATATAGCCCCGGGAGTCCTGGGGAAATTTTACAATGCCCGTGACTCTAAAGGGGGGGTTTGGGGAATTTAGCAGTTTGGGGGGAAGGGTTTCTTATATGTATATGCTTCTAAACTGTTGTGTTCTAAAAAAAAAGGGTTTTTTGAGTGAGGGGTTTTTTAAAAGATGAAAAATTTTTTTTTTTTTTTTAAGTCACCCTTTTTTGGGGGGCCCCTTTTTTAAAAAAAAAATTTTTATATATATATATATATATATATATATATATATATATATATATATATATATATATATATATATATATATATATATATATAATTTTAAAATTAAAAATTAAATTTTTTTAAAAAAAATTTTTCCCCCCAAAAAGGGTTTTAAAAAATTTTAAAAATTTTTCCTTTAATTTTAAAAAAAAAAAAAAAATTTTTTTAAAAAAAAAAAGGGGCCCCCCAAAAAAAAAAAAAAAAAAAAGGGGGGGAAAAATTAAAAAAAAAATTTGGGAAAAATTTAAAAAAAAAAAAAAATTTTTTTTTAAAAAAAAAACCCATTGGGTTTTTTAACCCAACCCCCGGGGGTTTTTTTCCCCCCTTTTGGAAAAAAAATTTTTTTTGGGAAGGGGGTTTTGGGGGGCCCCCAAAAAAAAGGTTTTGGGAAAATTTTTTTCTTTTTGGGGTTTTTTTTGGGGGAAAATTTTTTTCCTTTTTTTTCCCCCGGGGGTTTTTTTTTTTTTTAAAAAAAACCCCCCCCCCCCCTTTTTTGGGGGGAAAAAGCCGGGGGAAAGGGAAAACCCCCCTCCTGAAACCCAAAAAAAAAAAAAAAACCCGGGGTTTTTGGGGGGGGAAAAAAACGGGGTTTTTTTTTTAAGGGAAAAATTTTTTGGGGGGGGGAAAATTTGGGGGGGAATTTTTTAAATTTAAAATTTTTTGGGGGGGAAAAAGGGGGAGGAAAAAAGGGGGGGGGGGTTTTTAAAAAAGGGGGGAAAAAGGGGGCCCCCCCCGGAAATTTTTTGGGGGGGGGGTTGGGGGGGTTTCCCCCCTTTTTTAAAAAAAAACAGGGGGAAAAATTTTAAAAATTTTTTTAAAAAAAAATTTTTTTTTTTAAAAAAAAATTTAAAAATTTAAAAAAAAAAAAAAATTTTGGGGGGGGGTTTTGGGGGGGGTAAATTTTTTAAAAATTTTAAAAAAAAAAAATTTTTTGGGGGAAAAAAAAAAAAAAAATTTTTAAAAAAAATTAATTTTTGGAAAAAAAAAGGTTTTTTAAAAAAAAAAAAATTTTTTTGGGGTTTTTGGGGTTTTGGGGGGGGGGAAAAATTTTTTTTGGGGGCCCCCCTTAGGGAAAAAGGGAGGGGGGGGGGAAAAAAAAAAAATTTTTTTTAAAAGGGGTTTTTAAAAAAAAAATTTTTTTTTAAAAAAAAAATTTTTTTGGGGGGGGAAAAAAAAATTTTTTTTGGGGGGTTTTTTTGGGGGGGGGGGGGAAAAAAAAAATTTTGGGGAAAAAAAAATTTAAAAAAAAAATTTTTTTTTTCCCTTTTTAAATTTGGGGGGGGTTTTTAAAAAAAAAAAGGGGTTTAAAAAAAAATTTTTTTTTTTTTCCCTTTTTTAAAAAAAAAAAATTTTAATTTTAAAAAAAAAGGGGGAAAAAAATTTTTTAAAAAAAAAAAAAATTTTAAAAGGGGGGGAAATTTTAAAAGGGGGAAAAAAAAATTTTTTAAAAAAAAAATTTTTTTAAAAATAAATTTTAAAAAGAGCCCTTGGGGGGGGCCCCCCTTTTTTTTAAAAATTTTTTCCCCTTTTTGGGGGGGAAAAACCGCCCGGGGGGGGGGGGGGGCAAAATTTTTTTTTTTAAAATTTTTTTAAAAAAAACCCCCCCCGAATGGGGGGGGGAAAAGGGGCAAAGGGGGGTTTTTTGGGGAAAAATTTTTAAAAAAAGGGAAAAGGGAAAAAAAATTTCCCGGGCCCCCCTTTAAAAAAAAAAAAAAAAAAAAAGGGGGGGGGTTTTTTTAAAAAAATTTTTGGGGTTAAAAAGGGGAAAAAAAAAGCCCCCTTTTTTGGGGGGGGGGGTTTTTTCCCTTTTTTTTTGGGCCCCCCGGGGGGGTTTTTTTAAAAAAAAAAAATTTTTTTTTTTTTTTTTTTAATTTGGGGAAATTTTTTGGAAAAAAAAGGGTTTTTTGGGGCCCCCCCCGGGGAAAAAAAAATTTTTTTTTAAAAAATTTTTCCAAAAAAAAATTTTTTTTTTTTTAAACATTTTTAAAAATTTTAAAATTTTTCCCCCCCAAAGGGGGGCCCCCTTTTTTTTTTTTTCCCCCCTTTTTTAAAATTTTTTTAAAAAATTTTTAAAAAAATTTTTTTTAAAAAAAAAAAAATTTTTAAAAAAAAAGGAAAGGGGAAAGGGGGAAAAAAAGGGGTTTAAAAATTTTTTGGGGGGGGGGGGTTTTTTTTTTTTTTTTTGGGGGGGGGGGGTTTTTGGGGAAAATTTTTTTTAAAAAAAAAACCCGGAATTTAAAAAAAAATTTTTTTGGGGTGAAAAGGGGGGGGGAAAAAAGGGGGGGGTGGGGGGTGAGGGGGGGGGAAAAAGGGCCGGGCCGGTTTTTTTGGGGGGGGGGGTTTTAAAAAAAAGCCCGGGGGGGGGAAAAAATTTTAAAAGGGGGGGTTTTTTGGGGGGGAAAAAAAAAAAGGGCCCCCCAAAAAAATTTTTTTTTTTGGGGGGGGGGGGGGCCCCAAAGGGGGGGAAAAAAAGGGGGGGGGGTTTTAAAACCCCCCCAAAAAAGGGGGTTTTTTTAAAAAAACAAATTTTTTGGGGGGGGTTTGGGGGTTTTTTAAAAATTAAAAAAAAAATTTTTTTTTTTTAAAAAAAAAAAAATTTTTTTTAAAAAGGGGGAAAATTTTTTTTTTTGGGGAAACCCCCCAAAAAAAAAAGGGGGGGAAATTTTTTTTTTTCCCCCCCGGGGGGCCCTTTAAAAATAAAATTTTTTAAAAAAAAAATTAAAAAAAAAAAGTAAAATAAAATAAAATTTTTTTTTAATTTAAAAAATTTTTTAAAAAAAAATTTTTTTTTAAAAAATAAAAAATTTTTAAAAAAATTTAAAAAACCCCCCCCAAATTTTTTTTTCCCCCCCCCTTTTTTTGGAATTTTTTTTCCCCTTTTCCCTTTTAAAAAAAAAATTATTTTTTAAAAAAAAAATTGGGAAAAAAAAAACCCCCAAAAAAGGGGGGGGTTTTTAAAAGGGGGGGGTTTTAAAAAAAAAAAATTTTTTAAAAATTTTTTAAATTTTTAAAAAATTTTAAAAAAAATTTTTTTTTTTAAAAAAATTTTTTTTAAAAAAAAAAAAATTTTTTTTTAAAAAAAATTTTTTAAAAAAAAAAAATTTTTTTTTTAAATTCAAAATTTTTTTTTTTATTTTTTTAAATATTTTTTTTTTTTTTTTTTTTTTAAAAATAATTTAAAAAATATTTTTTAAAAAAAAATTTTTTTTTAAAAAAAAAAAAATTTTTTTAAAAGGGGTTTTGGGTTTTTTTTTAAAATTTTTTTATTAAAAAATTTAAAATTTTTTTTTTTTAAATTTTAGTTGAAAAAAAAAAAAAAAAAAAAAAAAGGGGGGGGAAAACCTTTTAAAACCCTTTTTTTGGAAAAATTAAATTTTAAAATTTTTTTTTTTATAAATTTTTTTTTTTTATTTAAAAAATTTTAAAAAATTTTTTTTTTTTTTGGGGGAAAAAAATTTTTTTAAAAAAAATTTTGGGAAGGGGTTTTTTTTTTTTTTAAAAGGGGGGGAAAGGGAAAAAAAGGTTTTGGGGGGGTTTTTTAAAAAAAAAAAACAATTAAAAATTTTTTTTTTTTTGGGGGAAATTTTTTTGGGGTTTTTAAAAAAATTTTGGGGAAAAAAAAAAGAAAATTAAAAGGGAAAAAAAAAAGGTTTTGGGAAAAAAAAAAAGGGGAAAAAATTTTTTAAAAAAAAAATTTTAGTTTTTTAAAAAAGGGGGGGAAATTTTTGGGGGTTTTTTTAAAAAAAAAAATTTATTTAAAAAAGGGTTTTTAAAAAAAATTTAAAAAAAAAAAAAATTCCCCTTAAAATTTTTTTTTAAAAATTTTTGGGTTTGGGGGGGAAAAAAAAAAAAAAACCCGGGGGGGCCCCAAAAAAAGGGGGGGGGGTTTTTTTGGGTTTAAAAGGAAAAAAAGGGTTTTTTAAAAAATTTTTCCCCTTTTTTTAAAAAAAAATTTTTTTTTTAAAAAATTTTAAAAAAAAACCCAAAAACCCCAAAAAAGGGTTTTAAAAAAAAGGGGGGGGGGTTTTTTTTTTAAAAAAAAAAAAAATTTTTAAAAAATTTTTTTTTTTTTAAAAAAAAAAAAAAAAAAATTAAAAAATTTTTTTTTTTTTTCCGGGAATTAGAAAGAAATTTTTTTAAAAGGGTTTAAAAACCCAAAAAACCCCCCCAAAAAAAAATTTAATTTCCCTTTAAAAAATTAAAAAACCCCCCAAAAAAAAAAATTTTTGGGGGGGGGTTTTTTTTTCCCTTTAAAAAATTTTTTTAAAAAAATAAAAATATATTATATATATATATATAAATATAAATAAAAATTTTTTAAAAATTTTTAAAAATTTTTAAAAAATGGGGTTTTTTTTTTAATTTAAAAACCAATTTTTTTTTTTTTTGGGTTTTTTTTTTTTTTTTTTTTTCCGTTTTTTTTTAAAAATTTTTTTTTTAAAAAATTTAAAAATTTTTTTTTTTTTAAATTTTTTTTTTTTTAAGGGGGGGGCCCCCCAAAAGGGGTTTTTAACAAAAAGGGGAAAAAAAGGGGTTTTTTAAAAACGAATTTTGGGGTTTTTGGGAAAAAATTTTTTTTTTTAAAAAAAAATTTTTTTTTAAAAACCCCCCCCCCAAAAAACCCCCTTTTTTTTTAAAAAAAAAAAAATTTTTTTTAAAATTTTTTTTTAAAAATTTTTTTAAAAAAAAAAAAAAAACCCCAAAAAGGGGGGGAAAAAAGGGGGGGAAAAAAAAGGGGTTTTTTTTTGGGGGGGAAAAAAAAAAAAATTTTTTTTTTTTTTTTAAAAAAAAAAAAGCCCTTTTAAAAAAAATTTTTTTTTAAAAAAAAACAAAAACCCAAAAAAAAAAACCCCAAAAAAAAAAACTTTAAATTTTTTTTTTTTTTTTTTAAAAAAAAAAAAAGGAAAACCCAAAAAGGGGGGAAAAAGGGGAAAATTTTTTGGGGGTTTTTTAAAACCCCGGGGGGGGGTTTAAAAAACCCCCCGGGGGGGGGTTTCCCCCAAAAAAAAACCCCCTTTTTGGGAAAAAACCCCCCCTTTTTAAAAAAAAACCCTTTTAAAAAGGGGGCCCCCTTTTCCCTTTTTTGTTAAAAAAAAAAACCCCTTTTTAAAAAATTGGGGGGGGGGTGGGGAAAATTTTTTAAAAAAAATTTTTTCCCCCCTTTTTTTTTCCTTTTTTTTGGGAAAAATTTACAAAAAATTTCCCAAAAAAACTTCCCCCCCAATTTTTTTCCCAAAAAAACTTTTAAAAAGGGGGGAAAAAGGAATTTTTAAATTTAAAAAAATTTTTTTTTTTAAAAAAAAAAATTAAAAAAAATTTTTCAAATTTGGGGGGGGCCCCCCTTTCCCCTTTGGGGGGGGTTTTAAAAAGTTTTTTGGGGGAACCCTAACCCTTTTTAAACCGGGGGGAAAAACCCCCCTTTAAAAAAAAAACCCGATTTTTTAAAAAAAATTTTTCCCCCCCTTTTTTTAAAAATTTTTTAAAAAAATTTTTAAAAAAAAAAATTAAAAAAAAAATTTAAAAAAAACCCCCCGTTTTCAAAGGGAAAAAAATTTTAAAAAAAAATTTTTAAAAAAGGAAAACAACCCCAAAAACCCCTTTTAAAAACAAATTTTTTTTTTTCCCTTTTTTTGGGGGGGTTTGGGGGGGGGGAAATTTTTATTTTTAAAAGGGGCCCCCCTTTTAAAAAAATTTTAAAAAATTTTTGGGGTTTCCCAAAAAAAAAAAAAACTTTTTGGGGGGGGAAAAAAATTGGGAATTTTAACCCCCCCCCTTAAATTTCCTTAAAAGGGATCCCCAAAAAATTTTTAAATTAAAAAAAAAATTTTTTTTTAGAAGTATGTTCAGGTGCCAGTACTGACCGAATTTGTTCCCATAAGAAATATTGTGAAGTAGATTAGTCCATTTCAGACCCCCAAACATACACGTACAAACGCACTTACATAAATACACTTACATAATTGGTCGCATTCGGAGGTAATCGTTATGCGGGGATCCACTGTACATACGTGTATATATATATTTATTATGCATTATATTGGTCTCACAGGCCTCAAAAGTTACTTGAAAAAATGAAATACAGTAGTAGAAACGAAAAGAAAAATAGAATAGTAGAAATCATATTACCGAGTGAGCAGCAGTCGGTGATGTTGCTATAAGTGGTTCACTTTGTCAACTTCATGCCTCTATATTTCGGTAAGTAGTGATCGCAAAATTTTTTTTCTTTTAATTAAAACAATCAGAAAAATATTTTAAGGATTTTGGTAAAAAAATTTTTTTTTTTTTTTAATATTTTTCGACAGTGGGACTTCAGGATCAGAGCTCTCGACAGTGAAAGGGTTAACGACAAAGTTCCGCTCCTAAGGCCACATCGGTAAACAAATTCGTCACTAAGTGAGGAGCATACTATAATGGTAGTGGATTTGTATCAACCATCTTTGATATTGTTTTAACCCTTTGAGGGTCGACAGGCCCTCTCCGAAACTCGTTCTCAGGGTCGGCCAAATTTAAAAAAAAAAAAATTATTTTCTCTTATGAAAAGATAGAGAATCTTTTCCCGATCATAAAGACACCAAAAGTTTGAAATTTGATAGAAAACTTACGGAATTATGCTCTCGCAAAGTTAGCGGTCTCGGCGATGTTTACGCATCGGCGATTTTGCCCACTTTGAGCCCCATTTTCGGCCAATTTCACTGTACTAGTCGACAAAAAACATGAATATTTCGCTAGAACTCCATTTTTTCTATCGAATGGGTGCAAGAAACCACCCATTTATAAATTCAACTATCCAGTACAGTGGTCAGAATTTAGCAATTTTGCCAATTTCACACAAATTTCAATAGATGCCAATTTCTGAATAGGGTCCAGAATAAACAAGATAGACATTCCTGGCACTAAAATGACATTTCCTCTAGTCATTAGTCATGTCTCAAGGCCCCTCTTATATTCTTTTGCTTTCCACTTTGAATTTTTATTTTCACAAAAAATATAAGATTTACTGTTATGCAGACTACTGCATTAGTGTAAAAAATGGTATAAATATTATTGGTGCACTTGTAAAAGAATATTAGACTCACCAGTTGACGTGTATTGCACGATTTGTTTACTTTTGAAGTTTGGTAAAAATCGAACATTTCTGCTACTTTGAGCTCAATTTCAAGGCACCTTTCATTGTAAAACCAGTCAAAATCATCTCAATTTCTGTAATATGTCTTCCATTCTATAAAATGAGACCAAGAAAACTAGAATACAACAATAAATACCATACGAAAATACACTGCAAAGTCGCTGATTTATTAAAAAAAAATGGTCAAAGTTATTTTTTTCTCATTATGCACTGTGTGCTGCAGGATTTTTTTTAGACTGTGCACACTGACCACATAGACCCATTCTTTCATATGAAGGCTTACCAGCTTTCTCCCACTAGATTTGAGGCCGCTAGAATTTATGAGTACTAGTACGTCAAAAACCCCTACGCGTAAGACGTACTAGTATGACGAAAACCCTCAAAGGGTTAATATCACCTTTGCACCATTTATAACATTTCTGGTGCACGTATTTTTAAATGTTTATACATCAATCTACTGCATATTGTAATAAAAAGAATAGAGGAAATCAGCTCTAATATGCATTATTTAGGTATGCATACTGGTCAGAGAGCCCGTCATAAGTCCAAGTAGTCAGTAAGCGAGTACATCGCTAAGTGAGGAGAGGCCGTAATTATAATGAAGACAAAGCAAGGATGAAGATGGGATAGTTAAAGGCTAAAGGAAGAATGGGTATACACCTACCATCCGACTTACGACCTGCTCGACTTACGACCACTCGACTTATGACCGTGTTTTTTATGCCAAATTTCTGGGAAATAGACAACTATTTGTGTTGTGCACAGTGTTTATCCTAAACCTTACAGTATAAAATACAGTACTAACAACATAAAAAGTAAAGTAAAACATGAAATACCAAAATAAAACAATAAAATAAAGTCATTACAAAAATGTTTTGTTGATATTCAGTAGTAAAGTTCGACTTACGACCATTTCGACTTATGACCGGTTTCTCGGAACCGAACTTGGTCGTAAGTCGGATGGTAGGTGTACTTATAGTAAAGAATAGTTGAGGGTAATTATGCAAAAGGGAAAAAAGGTACATACAGTATATGGAAGTGGATTTATCGTTAAACCATAATTACTGTACAGATGGGTCATGTAAAATACTGACGCTTAAAATTTACAAATACACACTGTGGTATGTAATTACACTATCGAATTTTGCACATAATCTGTATATGAATAACAAAGGTTTGTCTAATAATAATAGGCGAAATGCAACAATGATAAAAAAAAAATTGAAAATACTGAAATGTTAGGAGTGAGAATCATAATTATGATAATGTAGATTAAATGTTAAATACGTACTCAGTGGTGGACACTACAAAATAAAAGATATTCCTCCAGCATGTTTTCTTGTTTAAATTTATTTATGGTATAAATTTCATAATGCAGCTCTGAATAATGGCACTGCATACATATACTAATATAATGGAAGTTTTTGAACAATTTATTATGTTTTGTAATAAAAATCTTCATCATGGGGAGGTACAGTATGTAAGGCATTGCAAGGCAGAAAAAAGAATAAATGCCCCAAAGGTCAAAATCTGGGTTATCGAGTGAAGTAATTGCTTAATGTTTCATCTGTGGGAAAGTGTAGATACTGTCTTCTGTAAGTTAGTCTTAAAGCCCGTAACAAAATATATTAACTTAAGCTTCATTGCTCCAATCTCTCCTCATGTTTTGTCCTGAGCAGCAGCAGAGAATGTATCTATGGGCTGGGGGTTGGCACTGTTCTGGCCACTGCCCATGACTTGGCCCATCACAGGCATGATACACGATGCTCCCCTCTTTCTACTTTACCACACTGCGTACATCCACTAATTCTGCCATGGTACAGATTTTTGCTGCAGGATGTTAATATTAAGCTTCATTAACCTTAATTAAGTACTCCAGAAGCTTCATTTTGTAGTTGTGTATGGAGATATTTTCTTTTTCTCCATTAATAATTGGAAATTAATGTGACATTTATTAATAAACCTGATTATGTCTTTACATTTTTTTATCTGTATCATTTGAATACCATAGCTTTAAATACAATATTGATACATTTTGAAAACATTAAGCCAATGGCTTTCATTTAAGTTGTTACGTGTGCATGTAATTTGTCTGTCTGTCTTTTTTTTTTTGTTTTTTTTACTTAGTCAAGAAAAACTTGGGAAATCATGAGTAAAGCATGAATTACCTGAATTTGCAGTCAATATTCCATCTTAAGTTATAATGCCATAGTTCAAGGTACAGTGTAATAACTTTTCCAATTTTAGATAATCAAATTTAGAGTTTTAGTGGAGTAAGGTTCTTTTAATTAACCCTTATGAACAGACCACCAAGATTTTATGCTTAAATCTACTGCGGTTGGAATGTGTAGTCACCACTATGTCTTGTGTTAAGAAATGAGTCTGAATAAGTGGTAAGAGACGAGTCTGAGTAAGTACTGAAGTGAAACTTCAACTATGTTTTTTTCCATGGTTTGAATTTTGAGTTTATTCTTTTTTGCCACACGACACCTCGTATATGTTTTGCAAATGTGTGTTGAATGTAGTATAAACATTTAAATAATGCCAACTGTGGTAAAGGACTCTTGATCCAAGGAATGAGAGCTACCCCTCCATTCCTTGGATACTGATTGCCCACTACTGCTCAAGTGCTATCTAATGCAGGAGGTGTTGTATTATTTACCTTAATAGGTGTATGATATAGAAAACACCAATACAAACATCAGTAAAATAAAAATCAATTAGTTTTAATTAAAATTTTATTCAAGCCAGTTAATTTAAAAGTTTAGGACTAATGACAGTAATCAATATCTATTTTAATAATACTGTAAAACACTAATGAATGGCTATCTTAACCCTTAAACTGTCCAAACATAGATCTACGTTCACTTGTGTAGCGCTTCCAACGTAGATTTACGTTTTATTTTACGTGCCTTCAAATGTAAAATAAAACGTAGATCTACGTTCAGAGTGCTACGCGAGTGAACACAGATCTACGTTTGGACAGTTTAAGGGTTAATCCTGACATCAAAATTAATAAGAATCCTAAACAGTGTTTTGGAACTCAGTCAACACAATGGAGAAGAGGTCGACCTCAATCAAAATGTCACCAACTGGTACAAATGAGAGGGTAGGGTTTGGGTTACTCACTTCATTTCAACACTGACTGTCCAGACACATCACTACCCTGCTACCTACTGATGGAGGTGTAGGGAAAGGGGCATATACAGCACCCCTTTGCCTCCCAGGGCAGGAGTACTATGATTATAATTTATTATTACTTTAATTCAACTTATAATTTATATAATACAATTTATATAATACAATTTATTTAATACAATATACATAGTTTATCGGGTATATTTACTGTAAATATTAGCAAGTAAACCTTATTTTATCAAAATACAAACAACCCATTGACTTCCTAATTAGAATACCAGCCAGATGAACATCAGATGTCATAACAGTGATTTATTTAACAAAAAAGGTATGTATGAAAATTGTAATGTATACAATTACCTCAGATCAGCTACTGTATGCTGGTATACATAACATGCTGCATAATCCCATGTGGGTTTAGTGCTTCCCTGTGATTACAATAATAATCAACAATGCCACACAAAGTATTATTATTATATTTATAGGGAAATGCCAAACCCATAGGAGTTATATATAGTGCCTGCCATACAGAATAGAAACATGCCACAAGTCACTTAATTGACTGGAATGTAATTTTATCAGATGCCATGTAAAATGGATTTTTTTATATTTTATTTCAACATAGCATTTCATTAATGATAAAGATTATGTAACCTTTCTTACCCCCTCCTCCTCCTCCCCTCTCCCCCCCCCAAAAAAAATACAAGTAATCAAATCTTGTGAAAAAAAACAAAAATTAAATTTTCAATCATTGACCATGCATACTTATTCCCAAGAAAATAGTACTTGAACCAGTTCTATTTGATATATTTTTGCCTCTTGTCACCATGCTCTAACATATCTGATTTTTCTGATCAATTTTATTTTTTAATTTACCCTTGTATAATATATACAATAAGCCCTCCATCTGCAAATGTTCAAAAGGCATAGTGCTGCTGGATAACTTCATATTTGAACCTAATTATCTAGGAGCAAAAATAATAATGAGGGATGAGGTAAAAAAAAAAGGTTAGGACCTGACAAATTAAAAGGGAAAATTTAGTACGGGTTTGAAAAATACTAGCAACACACCCATGTCAAGAAATACTTATCCTTTTTCCTGATGAATTAAAAAATACCACCACCTAACTCATACCAAGTTTACAAAAGAAAATGTTATCTGTTAATTCACTGATCAGATAATACACTGCTAAGGACAGAACAATTAGATTTATCGTATAAACAAATATTTTGATGAAAAGTTCAACATTCAAAAGTTCTAGTCACAAAAAATAAAATTCTAACACCTAAAACCGAGGTAAATACAATATATACACAGGTAAATACAGTACAGTATTGTATATATATATTTTTTTACAGACATATTCATCTCTCTTAACTGCCTAGTGTTGTTATCAACAGAGTATGACCCCAAAAAATAACTCCATAGCTCCTTAAAACTCTCTGTTAAAGGCCTTGCTCAATAGGGTGGGGCAACTTGTCTCCATTTCTGCTTAATAATCTGTCTAAATCTCAGTAATATTTATACATTAGGATTAGTTTCCCCAAAATGCATTGCCTACTAATGGCTTTCTTTTGTGCCTATCAATGTTTTATTACATGTAAACTACATTATTTGTACTGCATAAAGAAATAAAAATCATACATATTGTATTCACAAAGCATTCCCATTGTGTCCTGGGAATAAGAGAGTTGCCTACCTGCTTGTCTTTTAAGACCACTGAAAACTCAGTAAATGCCCTACTACACTTTTTTATTCTTTTCTAATGGCTCTTTTTCTTTTAGTCAATCCTTGAAAGGAGTCTTGTGAGGATTAGGAAACAACAGGGCACTGCGACAAAATTATTAAACTTGTTTTGGAGACAACTGATGAAGACACTTTGTGTAATGAGCCTTTATTGGGTCAATGTTTTGCTCTGCCATTTGGATCCCACTTAGAGACACAAGTTTAAGCAGTTTGATGTGACCTATCTATCTGCCAGTGGTAGCACAAGCCATGGCAAAAATCATCCACACCTTGGGACAAGATATCACCTGCTTTCTCTGAGCCAAAAAAAAATATAGCCAAAATAAGTTTGCATTTGGCATAGGCCTTATGAATGTATGTACAATATGTATCAAGTTGGAATAAAGGGTCTGTGATGGATCAATTCAACTAATAACCAAACTAATGGGAGGGATGGACCATGACAAAATATTCTCACTAGAAGATCACATAAGTGTATTAGTGAGAGATTCATTTGCTACACAGCCAAGCTTCATAATGGCCTTGAAATATAAGGATGGTGAATTGCTTAAATGGCTGGTCAAAGCATACAGTAAGCCACACAGAGTATACAGCAGAAGTTTGGCATCTGCATCTAAGCAAGCAAATATTATTAACACATTCTCATCTGACTCTGATAGATACTGCATTTTATTTAAGGTTCAATATTTAGATATAAACATACATTAACTTTCATAATATAAAAAAACAAGTTTCAGTGCTGACTCTATAATCTTTAATGATAAGAGAGGCATATATGTGTATGAGTATGCATAAGGCTAACATGAAAATCTGGTAAAAGTGATATTATTATTGTAAGATACATAAAAATGCATAACACAAGTGGGTCATTAAGCACTGCTTAGTGGTAATAAAGGCTAATTTCTTTACTAATTATGGCTGTAATTTAATGCTGATACAGCTTTGCATTGATACATTTAAATATTGGTACTATACTGGGTGCTGCTAATTACAAAGAAAATATGTTAATATTACAGTATATGCATATCTTAAAAAAAGGAGCAATTTCTTTTTTATCCAATAATATCTTGATAATATCATCAAATTGTCTGTAAATACAGCAAAATGAAATTATTGCTGAGACAACAGGAAAAGAAATATAACACGAGAGAGAAAAGGAAGAGGCAGATAACAATGAGGGACCTGTTACCTAGTGTATATGGAAAACACATCCATTAAAAAGATTAAGAAAAATTCGATAATAAAAACAGAAGTTCAATTGCTAACTTGAGGGAAATCGGTTGCCAAGATGTTCCTGAACTTCGCACCCATTTTACAAGTTGGATGCTTCAAGTACTGGTAAGCTTTTTCGGTTAAGGCACACTGTAAACAAAAATTGTATTAGAAATTACGATATATCTTACAGTTCTTTCTAAAACAATGCTGTAGTAACTTTAAGAGTATCATGCAAATACTGTACCTTAATGGTGATAAGAGTGAAAGGCACAATGAAGATAGTACTGTAGAACAGCTCTTTAAGCATGTGCTGTTCCACAGGAAGGAAATAATGCATTAAGAAAAACAAATTATGACACCCACTAAAAATAAATAAATTACAGTACAATAATGTCCTGCATACGAGGAGATATTTTAGTGTGTAAGAGGACACCCAAAAGCCAATGGTGAAAAGATTTTTTTTTTTGATGCCTCTTGGTGAGTTGTGGCTGGACAGTATGGATGAAGAAAGCTTAAAGCTGTATTGCAAAAACAGTACTACCTACTTCCACCAGTGGGAAAATTGTAATTGCTGACATGTTTGCAAAGAGAAGGGAAGGTAAGTGGAAATGTCAGGCTATAACATGTCCTCAAGATCATTATTTAAAAATTTAATGTTATGTACACTAAGGCTACATAAAGTATTCTTAAAAACTGGTCAGTCCTACAAAGAGAAAAGTTTGAACTGACTTTTGTTTACCTGGAGTTTACCTGGAGAGTGTTCCGGGGGTCAACGCCCCCGCGGCCCGGTCTGTGACCAGGCCTCCTGGTGGATCAGAGCCTGATCAACCAGGCTGTTGCTGCTAACGCGACGGGCTTGAGTTTTGAGACTCTATGACCGCAGGTTCAGTCCCGGCCGGGGGTATGGTCTGTTGCTGCTGGCTGCACGCAAACCAACGTATGAGCCACAGCCCGGCTGGTCAGGAACCGACTTTAGGTGCTTGTCCAGTGCCAGCTTGAAGACTGCCAGGGGTCTGTTGGTAATCCCCCTTATGTATGCTGGGAGGCAGTTGAACAGTCTCGGGCCCCTGACACTTATTGTATGGTCTCTTAACATGCTAGTGACACCCCTGCTTTTCATTGGGGGGATGTTGCATCGTCTGCCAAGTCTTTTGCTTTCGTAGTGAGTGATTTTCGTGTGCAAGTTCGGTACTAGTCCCTCTAGGATTTTCCAGGTGTATATAATCATGTATCTCTCCCACCTGCATTCCAGGGAATACAGTTTTAGGAACCTCAAGCGCTCCCAGTAATTGAGGTGTTTTATCTCCGTTATGCGTGCCATGAAGGTTCTCTGTACATTTTCTAGGTCAGCAATTTCACCTGCCTTGAAAGGTGCTGTTAGTGTGCAGCAATATTCCAGCCTAGATAGAACAAGTGACCTGAAGAGAGTCATCATGGGCTTGGCCTCCCTAGTTTTGAAGGTTCTCATTATCCATCCTGTCATTTTTCTAGCAGATGCGATTGATACAATGTTATGGTCCTTGAAGGTGAGATCCTCCGACATGATCACTCCCAGGTCTTTGACCTTGGTGTTTCGCTCTATTTTGTGGCCAGAATTTGTTTTGTACTCTGATGAAGATTCAATTTCCTCGTGTTTACCATATCTGAGTAATTGAAATTTCTCATCGTTGAACTTCATATTGTTTTCTGCAGCCCACTTAAAGATTTGGTTGATGTCCGCCTGGAGCCTTGCAGTGTCTGCAATGGAAGACGCTGTCATGCTGATTCGGGTGTCATCTGCAAAGGAAGACATGGTGCTGTGGCTGACATCCTTGTCTATGTCGGATATGAGGATGAGGAACAAGATGGGAGCAAGTACTGTGCCTTGTGGAACAGAGCTTTTCACCGTAGCTGCCTCGGACTTTACTCTGTTGACGACTACTCTCTGTGTTCTGTTAGTGAGGAAATTATAGATCCATCGACCGACTTTTCCTGTTATTCCTTTAGCACGCATTTTGTGCGCTATTACGCCATGGTCACACTTGTCGAAGGCTTTTGCAAAGTCTGTATATATTACATCTGCATTCTTTTTATCTTCTAGTGCATTTAGGGCCTTGTCATAGTGATCCAATAGTTGAGACAGACAGGAGCGACCTGTTCTAAACCCATGTTGCCCTGGGTTGTGTAACTGATGGGTTTCTAGATGGGTGGTGATCTTGCTTCTTAGGACCCTTTCAAAGATTTTTATGATATGGGATGTTAGTGCTATTGGTCTGTAGTTCTTTGCTGTTGTTTTACTGCCCCCTTTGTGGAGTGGGGCTATGTCTGTTGTTTTTAGTAATTGTGGGACGACCCCCGTGTCCATGCTCCCTCTCCATAGGATAGAAAAGGCTCGTGATAGGGGCTTCTTGCAGTTCTTGATGAACACGGAGTTCCATGAGTCTGGCCCTGGGGCATGTCATTTATCGCCTGTTCAAAGTCATTTGGCGTCAGGATAACATCGGATAGACTTGTGTTAATCAAATTTTGTGGCTCTCTCATAAAAAATTCATTTTGATCTTCGACTCTCAGTCTGGTTAGCGGCTTGCTAAAAACTGAGTTATATTGGGACTTGAGTAGCTCACTCATTTCCTTGCTGTCATCTGTGTAGGACCCATCTTGTTTAAGTAGGGGCCCAATACTGGACGTTGTTCTCGACTTTGATTTGGCATAGGAGAAGAAATACTTTGGGTTTCTTTCGATTTCATTTATGGCTTTTAGTTCTTCCCGCGATTCCTGACTCCTATAAGATTCCTTTAGCTTAAGTTCGATGCTTGCTATTTCTCTGACCAGTGTCTCCCTACGCATTTCAGATATATTGACCTCTTTTAGCCGCTCTGTTCTTCTTTTCTGTCGCCTGTAAAGGGAGCGCCTGTCTCTTTCTATTTTACATCTACTCCTCCTTTTTCTTAGAGGAATAAGCCTTGTGCATACATCGAGTGCCACCAAGTTAATCTGTTCTAGGCATAAGTTGGGGTCTGTGTTGCTTAGTATATCTTCCCAGCTTATATCGGTTAGGACTTGGTTTACTTGGTCCCACTTTGTTTTTGTTATTGAAGTTTAATTTGGTGAATGCTCCCTCGTGACTAGTCTCATTATGTCGGTCTGGGGCTCCACGCATACATGTCTGAACCTCAATTATGTTGTGATCTGAGTATATTGTTTTTGATATGGTGACATTTCTTATCAGATCATCATTGTTAGTGAAGATGAGGTCTAGTGTATTCTCCAGTCTAGTAGGCTCTATTATTTGTTGGTTTAAATTGAATTTTGTGCAGAGATTTAAAAGCGCGTGTGAGTGTGAGTTTTCATCAGAGCTGCCTCCTGGTGTTATTACTGCAACAATATTATTTGCTATATTTATTTATTTATTTATTTATTTATTTACAATTTGAGCATACATATAGAGGTACAAAAAAATACAGATAAGAGCAGCATGCCAAAGCCACTTATACTATGCATAGCATAGTGCCTTAAGTTGAAATCCCCCAGGAGCAAGATGTTGGGTGCAGGAGCTGGAAGATTTTCCAGACAGTGGTCAATTTTTAACAGCTGTTCCTGGAATTGCTGGGATGTTGCATCCGGAGGCTTGTAGACTACCACAATGACTAGGTTTTGGTTCTCGACCTTTACTGCTAAAACTTCCACTACATCATTTGTGGCATTAAGCAGTTCTGTGCAAACAAGTGACTCTGCAATGTACAGGCCAACCCTCCCCTTTTGCCTGTTCACTCTGTCACATCTGTATAGGTTGTGTAGGCTCCAATTTGCTTTTTTTTTGGGGGGGGGGGGGGATTTTGAAAATTTGAAAAAAAGTGCTATTTAACTTTATCGACTTGTGCCACAATCTGTACTATTCAAATCATGTGCACTGAGGCACAGAGATGGGTTATGAAATATGGACTGCACAGCAAATGAAATACATCTAATTAAATATTAGATAAAGGATTATGTCATAGTGTAATTAAACCTCATACTCTTTCCTTTAGTTAAACTCCCATATTTATCACCAATGTTGGTTGCTTTTGCCAGTGTACAAGATAACAAATGCAATTTTTTTTTTTAAGATACATTACCATTCTGTAAGATTCATTAGTATTCTAAGTTTTGGGTTGATGTGATTTTTTGGCCCTAAAATCTGGAACACCCTACCTGAAAATTCTAAAACTGCACACACATTCATCACCTTCAAAACTACCATCAGAAAACATCTTATCTCCCTGATACACCCTGTCAACTAATAATACGAATACCACCTGGTGGTTCACACTTACACTCACTCACCCATTTGACCATAAACAGAAATATCAATCTCAATCTCAAAATAATGAATCTTAACTAGTCATAAGTTGGCCTGTGATACTCCAATACTGAAACTATGTATAGTGCCAAAACAAAAGCATTCACATTGCTAAACTCACAACTAGTATTTAGTCACTTGGCCAAAATACCAACTTACCTCATAATTTTGTAATATTTTAAACTTAAGATTTAATGTAAGTCTGCCCGAAATGCCTAGCCATGCTAGGTGTTCTAGTGGTACACTCTGTAATTATTTTACTACATGTAAACCACACAATAACCAAATTCTGTAAACTCAGCATTGTAATCCTTATAGAGAATAAACTTTGAAAGATATGTGGAAACTAATAGCGAAGTAAGTGTAAAAAATGGGTGAGAGTAAATTAAGCCCAAAATAGTGATTTATTTTACACATTGTCACAGGATATAACATTATAAACAATGCCACTCTTCACACTGGGAGTAAATTTAAAGGCATGGATCAAAATTAATAAACAAAATTTAATTCATAAAGGTCTTGGAACTTACTATTTAGAAAGAAGACTTTGGAGGTAGTTAGTGGAGGTCAAGTTATGCAGCACGAGCCAGGAGGCTGGGAACGTCTATATCAGCGTAGGACACTAAACCTGCATAAAGATTTAATATAAAAATAATTATTATTATTATTAAAAGGAAGCGCTAAACCAATATGAAATAATTACCCTGTAAAAGCATTTTCCTCAAAGAATGACACATTGATGCTTCGTTGTTCCTTCTTCACTTTGTCCCCTTGGCTTTCACCCCAATGGAAATAAATCAGACATTTTTTGAGTTATCGTAGGTAATCTATACATGTGTTACTATGTATGATAATTCGTTTAACTGTATTTATGTATACCACCTGTATTTAAATAACTTATTTTCATACTTTGGACAATGATATTCGAACACATCTAGAGCCTCGAACCCACACTTTCTCTTACGTATAATCATAATCAAAAGGAAGCGCTAAACCTACCAGGGCCCTTATGTATAAATCATTCCCTGCTCCTCGTCCAAAGTGTTCGACTGAATAGTAATATATTAGCTCCATGACAGTGATAATTTCCCCTTAATCATTACTGCTGTTCTGACACCCGACTACCTTGCAGATTCCAGTTGTATTCTAAGTGTGCAGATCGATGCTTTATGCATTACACAATGTAACCTCTTCCCAGGTATCCTTCCTGATACCTTTTCTACAGGCAAGTTGTTACAACTCTTCTCTGTAACATTTTAGCCATTACCTGGACATCAGGTTAACATTATATATTATTATTATTATTATAATCAAGGGGGAAGCGCTAAACCCGGAGGATTATACAGCGCCTGGGGGGGGGGGATGTGGAAGGCATTTAGGCTTAATTCGGGGAACTGGAGCACAGATCCAATTCCCTAAATCAAGAGCCCCTCACCAACATCAAGGAACCTTCCTTGAGTTCATTAACAACCAGTTGTATGAAGCCGCTATCGTCAGAGTAATGTTAGTTTCCTAGGTTACAAACAAGCGAGAGAGCATTCACGTCCTGATAGCTAAACTAATTTAAATACACTTGTTGGTATGCTTATTTGTGCACTATAAATGCAACTACCTCAGTGTGGTCAATCTGAAAAAAAAAAATACTAAACTTAGCAGGAAAGTAGTCACTAGACCTCTGACTCCATTCTTACTGTTGCGAAAGCGATTGGGCATCACTTCATTAGTTTCCTAATTGAGCGGGAATCCATCCAACTAGAACGTTACAAGGTTCCATTCTCGCTCCTCAGATCTGAATCAACGCTTAGTTAGTGGCAACCAATAGCAGTTGGGCCTGATGACATCCATGTTCATGGGCTTCAACACACCCTACAGCACCATTCTTCCTCTTACACCTTTTCACTCGGATTTGGCCCAAAAGAGCTATACCCCTTTTAGTGGAAAACAAGTGTTTCTCCCTTTTTAAAAGCTAAGTATGTACTGTGGACATAGATACTTCTCATTATAGACCCATGCTCGTACCAGCGCTGAAAATGCTTGATTATCAACCAACTCGTGTGGTACTTAGAAACTCGAAACACTTTCCCTTCATCAATATAGTTTAGAACGGGACCATTCTGCCACTTACTTTGACCTTGATATGTAACTTCGTGGCCAATCTTTTTTTTTTTTTCATTTAGTCACTGCTGTCTTTTCTAATCTATAATTATTATTATGTTTAGGGGTGGTGCTAAACGATAATTTTCGCACGATGCCCTATCATCTTATAGCCTATTTTATATCTATATGATACCTGTTCCAGTACAAGATACGAATAAATTGTTTGGCTTTCCCGTTCTCAAATGTCATGGAAGTCACACATCACCTCCCTGAAAGCCACTTATCTTAATCGGCCGAACCTGCTTAAAACTCTAGCCCATTTCTCTTGGTGAATTGATAGACAAATCAACCCTTCTTTGACTTCATTCAATGATCTTTTCTAAGCTAGACTACAAAAACAAAATATATTCCTCAGCTACTCCTACTAAACTTAATGAGGGCCATTCATCATCAAGCATTATTATGTTTATAACTAGGGGATTTTTTTTTTATCTTTCCTAAACCTAGCTTAGAGTCTTTGCAGGATCAGCGCAAAGCCCACTCACTGCCTTCGTTATTTTGTTTGCTTCCATGACCTTCACGATCGTCACAGATGTCAATAAAATTCAGTTGTAAGGTTGATCGCGGGTTCTAACTCCGCCCGTGGTATAGCTGCTTTTGTGTCTTTATCAACCACGAGATAATCCCTGCGTTCGAATTCTGGTAACATCTCTATTTACTCCCTTTGTCAACCTCGTGTAAAGCTTTTTACCTCCCTCCTTGGGAACTTCCCAGGGTTCAGTGTTTCTTCCCTCTTCGATACATGAGGGTTCACGTCTTCTATGAACTCAGGCTCTCTCTCTCTCTCTTTTCCTTGAACACTCAGTCACATTCCCACGCTACTGGTGAACAGTTTCAGACCCCCAGATAGAGAAAGTTATGCTGCTGTTTTTTCAGATAAGGAAATCCAAGGGCATATACTAAAGTCGGCCACTATTTTCACAGCAGTTACACACAATACTGACCACAATGTTGATGATTGAGACACTTATGCAACATATGGGAATCTTTATTCAGGAAACGTTTCGCCACACAGTGGCTTCATCAGTCCAATACAAAGTAGAAAGGCGTAAGGAGAGGAGGAGTTTGAGGCAATCAGTCCCTCAGCCTGGAGCCGATGTGTTCAGTCCATCAATCTTGTAGAATGTACAGCATAGGGCCGTAGACGTGGATTATATACTGTAGTGAGGTGAGGTGAAGCAGGAGGAGGTGGGGTCATAGTGGTACCATCCACTAGTCGAAGTAGGTCTTCGTCCAAAGGTTGGACAAGTGTTGAAGAACAAACCATTCACCACAACTGACCACAATCACAAACATTGTAACTGTGTCCATATCTTCATTCGTTGTTGTTTCTGATTTCTAAAATGCGTTACAGTCTATCTGGAAATTCGACTCCCCACATCCCAGTGTACTTCGCATACAATAATAACGATTGTGGTGCATTTCTAGCAAGTATAAAGACGTCATGTTATTGGAGAGAGACAAGTGTAGTATATTGCGATCGTTTATTCCGTCACTGTAGTGATGCCTGGCCTTGACACCATCACCACTGATATCATTGTGACAATACCTAGGCATGTCACCATCACCATCAATGTCTGGTAATGCCTCTGCTTGCCACCACCATCATCACAGTGTAGTGATGCCTCGGCCTGCCACCACCGCCACTTACCATAGTGCGTAATGCTTAGGCTCGCCTCCATCATCATCAATATGGTGCCTCGACCTACCACCACCATCGATGTGTGGTGATGCCTTGATCTGCCACCTCCACCATTACTGTGTGAGTGTTTGCATCATTTTTTTAGATTGTAAAGGTTAAACCCTATAGACTGCACGCTGGTCAACAAGGATGCATTCCACCTGTACAGTAATATCAAGAATACTGTAATTCCTAGACAGGTTCCTTGATGTTGGTGAGGGGCTCTTGATTTAGGGAATTGGATCTGTGCTCCAGTTCCCCGAATTAAGCCTGAATGCCTCCCACATCCCCCCAGGCGCTGTATAATCCTCCGGGTTTAGCGCTTCTCCCTTGATTTTAATAATAATAATAATAATATATGTAATTCCTAGAGTATGAACTTACACAGTCAGTATATATCAGCTGAAATCAACATAAACACTTCTAAAAAAATAAATTGTAAATGTTTATCTAATTGGTTACCATAAACTTTTATTACTTTATTCTTCACCTGTACTCTTAATAGTAAAATTTAGCACAATTTTCATGTATCTGAGGTAAATAATAACTTAATATACATTACACCGGGAGGTGTGTATCTTTATGTATATATGCTAAGAGTTTAATACCTCCTTTAGGAATTAAAATGTTATTGACTGGTGGTGAACAGGTGACATGTAACCTGAGTGATCCTCGTGTAATCGATACGCTTTAAGCCCATTATAAACCCCGCCAACCATCCAAGTAATTCACTTTAACCATATAGTGTTGAATATACACTCAATGGTCGCGTCCTATCATATTTATGCTGTTTAATGCAGGATTTATGTCTCTGTCTCCCAAGTGTTGTTCGTCCCGTCTTCTGTCCATCCTTGTGAGATTTGCTTTATGTCATTCACAATGTTCAGGAAATAAGCTTCAATATATCGTACAAGTAATAGTTGTGTAAGGAGTCAGCCCATCCTCCTGTCCGACGTTAGGGGGCTCTGGTGGCTAAAGCTCTCGCTTCACAAGGCGAGGGTCTGGGTTAGATTCCCAGCCAGTGTAGACACAGAGCGTGTTTCCTTACACCTGTTGTCTATGTTCACCCATAAGTACACTAGGTACCTGGGTGTTAGTCCACTGGTGTGGGTCGTATCCTGGGACACTGACCTAATTTGCACGAAATGCTCAGCATAACAAGCGGCTTTCTATATAGTAGTATGTTATTGATGTCAGCTAGGACTGTATACCATGTACTTGTACCTGTAGAAATAGATATTATTATTATTATTATTATATAATGAAAACGTTATTTGACAGTGTATTTTGCTCTCCTCTCGGTGGATCTGTTTTCTGTTTACGCTTCAAATCTTTTCAATCGCATCTATGTAATATTGCATTTATTGATTTTATGGTGTGGTATAATTGGTTAATTTGTGCTAATAGACGACTCTAACATATACAAATTTACCCAAAACCAAAATAATGTATATGGGAAAATTTGTTGCAAAGAGTAAGAAATCAGTGTTGACCGAGAAAAAAATATCTGTGCTATGCGGTGCCTAAAAATATTAATAAAATAAAATGTTCTAACCTTGGAAAGTGTGTTGTAAATCAGGGCAGCTACACAATGCTATGTAGAAAAATTACTAACAGAAAAAACCACAATAACTAATTTATCTGCTCTGCTCTAGTTTCCGCTATTATTTAAGTGACTATGGTCATTTCCTTGCTTTAACTCTCATACGAACTGCTCACCATATTAAAATATACATTTTGAAATTTAAAAAAGGACAAGTTTTTAATTTCCATCACCCAGGTTGCCGGTTCCTGCTCCCGACGCCACGTTGATGATGCGACTGTCAATTGCTGCAAAAAATTATGTTTGCCATATCAAATTGCTCAGGACTTGAGACGATATCGAACCTTAATTGATTGGACAGGGGCTTTGAGACACCTACGGCTGCGAGTATAACTCTTGAGGCAGGTTCGCGTACGGCTTATATCGCCTTGAAAATGAAAAATAAAACATCAGAGTTAAAATGGGCTTTAACTCAAAGCAAAATAAGGTTTAGAATTCTCTGTTTAAAAGAACATTTGGGAGATGCGATTAATTCACCTGCTCTAATTTCACTGGGTTTAAAATTCTAATGAAGCTATTTGCCAGCTGATCATAGCGAGTGGGAATATTTATCCTGCTATGATTACCCAACAATGACAGGGAATTAAGTCGGGTAAAAACAGGTTATTTTAAACCAGCCTCGCCTGGCTGTCTCCATACCTCTGAACAGCCCAGTTCCTCCCCCGCCACAGTATAATGTATACACATACGACAAATAACTGTATAGCTATAATGTACACATACAAAAACACGTATATATTTATACATCTGTGCTGCTTATTTACTTACACATTAGTTTACAAAATATGTTTAGTAATACCTATTTTGTGTAGTTGTGAATACTAAAATGACTCCCGTATAATTTTGTGTAGTAGAAATAATTTATGTAGTTTTTAATCGTAAAATATAGCAAAAATACCGTGATGGAAGCTGACGTCGGGCCTGATACTACTAACCCACTGAATGTTACTCTGGCTGTTCAGACAATAAAAGATGGTTGCCGTATGAAGTACCTGTAGAAGTAACAAGATGCTGTAGAGAGACGAGGGCAGAGAGCAGATCGCTGTGCATCACTGTGACACCAGCCACCACCAACCCTCCTTGCAGCTCCACCTCCACCATCACCTGCAATACATAACCTTTTAAAACACAAACATTACACTAGCTTGATCTTTTTACCTCCTCGCTGTCTCCTTTTGCCCTCCTTCTCTTTCCCTCTTTCTTCCCTCCCTCCCTTCCCCTCTTTCTTCCCTCCCTCCCTTTCCCTCTTTCTTCCCTCCCTTCCTTTCCCTCTTTCTTCCCTCTACCTCTTAATTAATTAAAAAGTTCTAAAACTAACGAATATAGTTTCTGTATAGTTTACAAGCTCAGTTATCTTAGCTCATTTTAAACCTTGGTTCTAGTCAGGGATTTTATTGCTGCATTGTTTTATATTAAGCAACATTAATCTTAACAGTATTAAGCAATTTAATTTAGGGTGAATTTGGAGCTATGTGACCCAGTGTTTTTAACTGACCAGTTGACTCGATTATTTCTTGTAAGATCATGTTCAAATAGTGAGTCAGACTGAGAATGGATATGCGATGGTGTAATGTCCCTGAGAGTGCTACCAGAGTGAGGCTGCTGATGGTTGCTTGTTATGAACTATAATAACTGTCTTATGAATGTCCACGAAACTAGTCCAGGTGGGGAACCTTGAGAACACTGGCCTTGTACATTTCACATTTATGATAGTATTGTCTTAAAAAGTGTACCTGTGACTAGGAGAAATGGCTCCTATCTGTAGTTGCTGACCATCATCCGACTCTTCATTTTATAAATTTAAATAAATTTGTCAGGACCCTTTATACTAGTAGGTAGAGTTAAAGAGGGAAGTGGTGTTGCAAGCTGATTTGCAAACCACGTAGTAATCTCCGGCTGACCTTTTCCAACCCAACAGATTTTCCTGTAAAGTAAAAGGACACAAGTGCAACTAATGTGACATTTTATTGTGGCAACGTTTCGCTCTCCAGGAGCTTTATCAAGCCATTACAAACAATACACGGACACAGAGGGTATATATAGGCTCAGAGTGAGGTGCAATACTAGTGAGGTACCATTTCGATGTTCACTAGTGGTGGTAGTAGTAGTAGTAGTAGTAGTAGTAGTAGTGACAAAAGTAATACAATATGGTAGAGCAATTAATTCGTACATGAGAAAAAGGATATAAAAGCTATTACTTGGGTAACATAAAAATAGGTTGGACAAATATAGACTGGAAAGAGGCAGCTTGTTTCAGTGTTCACTCCTTGTATGTGCTTGTGTAGTATAACAGGAGAGACTATGTTATACTACAGAAGCACATACAAGGAGTGAACACTGAAACAAGCTGCCTCTTTCCAGTCTATATTTGTCCAACCTATTTTTATGTTACCCAAGTAATAGCTTTTATATCCTTTTTCTCATGTACGAATTAATTGCTCTACCATATTGTATTACTTTTGTCACTACTACTACTACCACTAGTGAACATCGAAATGGTACCTCACTAGTATTGCACCTCACTCTGAGCCTATATATACCCTCTGTGTCCATGTATTGTTTGTAATGGCTTGATAAAGCTCCTGGAGAGGGAAACGTTGCCACAATAAAATGTCACATTAGTTGCACTTGTGTCCTTTTACTTTACATATTGTCGGTAATTCTACCGACTTTATTACAGATTTTCCTGTGTTCAGTGACTCGAAGCGCTGGATTTCTGTTTTTTTTGTCACCTTCGACAACTTTGACAGTTCTTTAAACTAGCCACGAAGGCTGTCTTTCTGACTACAAAACTTTTTTTATTAGCAATGAAATGTGCTTCAAGGGTTTATCGCTTTATAACAATAAAAATTATTACACAAGTTACCAAGGGCAGGTTTTTCTCGAGTGTTGGTGACGATCACCTGCCAACGTAGGTAGAATTGTGTCCTCGTTGAATATCCTAGTCGGAACATAAGATCTTTGAGCCTATTCTTACTGATAATAGATACAATTAAATTTAATTATTTAAGGGATGGACAGCAAAGCCAGCGAAAGGCCTCGGTCAGATGACCAAAAGCTCCAGTGGTGCGTCATGATATGACTTAGACCCGCGTCAGGAAACACTTGTTCTGTTTCCTGACGAATCTTACCTAACCTAACCTGATAATAGATTTCGTTTTGTCCACTTCACAAGAAATTAGGTTATCTGCGGGAGTTCCTGTCACAGGTAAAATCATGTCTTTTGTATCTCCTCCAAATCTTTTATTTGGCAGCAGGTACCTCGCGGTAGTGCTACGGAAATTAAATTGGATCTGAAGATTTTTCAGAGACTGTGCTGGAGTTACAAGATGAGTTTCTTGGGGGAAAGCTCTGAGTCAAGGGTTGACCAATTTCTACAGCCAGTTTGTTTAAGGTTAATTTTCTCAGATTTATTGCAATGGCAGAAGACTAGCTAGGTTTGATAAGTCGACATACCCTACAATTTACATATTACCGTGTTCAGGTTAGTTAGTTACGGCCGGATAAGAAAAAAAAAGTCTCAGTTTTTCGGGTTGGAAACTGTGAAGAGTTTTTCAGCGCCCCACTGAGATACTGGTTGTAGTTACCTGCTATTAATATGGGCTCAACTATGCCGAAGAAAGGGTATATAGGTTGTTTATAAGTCAAATAGGTCTGTGTCCTGCCAATGATGTTTACACACTACACACTAGATATATACACTGTGGACAATCAAGGTTTAAACTTTACCAAGATTATCATTATATTCACAAAAAGCGCCAAATAATTCTTCTAGAGATTGAAGTTTCAAGTTGATCAGGAATGACATCATAGATAGGCCTGACATGTAAGATTCGGTGAACTAGTTAAACACTACCTTCGTGACCTCTCACATAGCAGCCATGAGATGTAGCCAGAAATACTTGCCTGAATTCCTACTAATCACATCCTCAGGTATTCCTCTTATAAAACCACATTAGGATGATGAACACTGTACACATTATGTGAGCTAACTAACATTAGTAATGAGGCTTACGTTGGGAAACTGTACTTTAACATATTAGTATTTCATGTTTGCTTGACTATGTTGAGGCTTATGATGATTGGTCTTATGGGTGGTAGAATAGTGTAGCGTAGCCATGTTGTGCTATGTAAGTTAGAAAATCATCTGTGGAGCCTGTGTAGGAATACTGGGCAGGTGGCATCTGAACCTACGAGTCTGATTCGAATACATCACTGTTTAGTAGAAGACTGTCTTTAAAGTAGCCGGA
The DNA here is from genome assembly GCF_038502225.1 of Cherax quadricarinatus. NCBI lineage: Eukaryota > Metazoa > Arthropoda > Malacostraca > Decapoda > Parastacidae > Cherax > Cherax quadricarinatus. Next base: position 29,496,729 of record NC_091295.1, read on the forward strand.
TCTGCCTATCCAGTTTGTATCATTGGAGACTTGCAAGGGCCACCAACTGTGTTCCAAATGCTAATTTTACAGAAAGAATATCCAGTAGTGGTTCAACGCAGGGCAAAATCACGCTCATGTCCCCCTTTATCGTCTAAGAACAATGATAACGTAACAGACACTTGTATTCTCTCTTTCCTCGTCCGTAACAGTCATTAGATTTTCTCGCAGAATTAGGAAAGTACAATTAGCGTATCTGTTTTGCACTCTGTGCTTCATGTAAGTGTTATGCTACCAATAACTGAAGTCTCAGGCGAAAGTTGGTTGTGTGACTCCTTCCTGTCACAGCCTTTGTACCTGGGTAATGTCCTGATGACTACTACTGAGCACTGCTTCTGATTCAGCAGTATTACACAACAACAGCTATATTCTGATGTGGATTTCCCCAAGGAGGTACCTCGGCATCCCTCAAGGAGGTACCTCGATGCCAACGAGGGGTTCCTTGGCCAAAGAACTTGATATATCGTTCCCTTCCTTGGATCGAACCTGAGTGCCTTCTATTTCAAAGGCGTTACGTGGCCCCTACAGGTTTAGCGTTCCCCATGATTAAAATAAAAAATAGTTCTGACTTGGCAGTCGAGTTGTGTTTTTAGCATAGTCACTGTTAACCTTGGAGAGTTCACCCCTGTTGAGCTCGTGCCTAAGTTAAAGAATGTCAGAGAAGTTTGATGACAACTCTGTTTTCGTCCACCACCTTTTCCATAGATCGATCCCTACTTTTAAATCCTTTGGCTTCACAATTTTACAGGTTCTGTGGCTGTCAGAAGATTTGTAACTGCAGCCGCTTCAGGTGTTCTTAATTCAAGGTTGATAGCAGCAGTGGTGTCAGGACTAGTAAATGTTGATGTTCAAGGTTGATAACAACAGTGGTGTTAGGACTAGTAGATGTTGATGCTCAAGGTCGATTACAGTAGTGATGTTCGGACTAGGAGATACCTGGAGATGGTTTCGGGGATCAACGCCCCCGCGGCCCGGTCTGTGATCAGGCCTCCTAGTGGATCAGGGTCTGATCAACCAGGCTGTTATTGGCAGCCGCACGCAGACCGACGTACTAACCACAGCCCGGCTGATCAGGTACTGACTTTAGGTGCCTGTCCAGTGCATTCTTGACAGCCAGGGGCCTATTGGTAATCCCACTTATGAATGCTGGGAGGCAGTTGAACAGTCTGGGACCTCTCAAACTTACTGTGTTGTCTCTTAGCCTACTCGTGGCGCCCCTGCTTTTCAGTGGAGGGATGTTGCATCTCCTGCCCTGTCTTTTGCTTTCGTAGGGAGTGATTTTCATGTGCATATTTGGGACTAGTCCCTCTAGGATTTTCCAAGTGTATATTATCGTGTATCTTTCCCAGTAGTTTAGGTGCATTATCATATTTATGCGTGCTGTGAAAGTTCTCTGTACATTCTCCAGGTCTGCAATTTCTCCTGCCTTGAAAGGGGCCATTAGTGTACAGCAATATCCCAGCCTAGAGAGAACAAGCGATTTGAAGAGAACCATTATGGGTATGGCATCCCTAGTTCTGAAGGTTCTTATTACCCATTCTGTCATTTTCTTAGCAGATGTGATAGAAACATTGTTGTGATCTTTGAAAGTGAGATCCTTTGACATTATCACTTACAGGTCTTTCACATTAGTTTCATACTCCTATACGGTTTTAATTTCCTCGAGTTTACCATATCGGAGTAAGAGAAATTTCTCTTCATTGAACTTCATGTTGTTTTCCGCGGCCCATTTAAAGATTTGATTGATGTGCTCTTGGTGTCTTTCAGTGTCTTCGATGGATGACATCATGCAAAGTCGGGTGTCATCCGCAAAGGAAGACACGGTGCTGTGGCTTACATCTCTATGTCACATATGAGGATAAGGAACAGGATGGGGGCACGTACAGTACCTTGTGGAACCGAGCTTTTCAATGTAGCCGCCTCAGACTTTACCCTGTTTACTAATACTCTTTGTGTTCTATTTGTTAGGAAGTTATAGATCCATCTACCAACTTTTCCTGTTATTTCTTTATCACGCATTTTGTGCGCTATTACACCATGGTCGCACTTGTCGAAGGCTTTCGCAAAGTCTATGTATACTACATCTGCATTTTGTTTGTCCTACAGTGCATCTAAGACCTTGTCATAGTGGTTCAGTAGTTGGGACAGGCAGGAGCGGCCTGCTTTGAAACCACGTTGCCCTGGGTTGTGTAACTGATGGGTATCTAGGTGGTTGGCGATTTTGTTTCTTAGAACCCTTTAAAAGATTTTTATGATATGGGATGTTAGTGCTATCGGTCTGTAATTCTTTGCAACTGCTTTACTGCCACCTTTGTGGAGGGGGGAATATATTTGTTGCCGTTAGTGATTTTGGGATGACCCCTGTGTCCATGCTCCCTTTCCATAGAATGTTGAAGGCACGTAACAGGGGCTTCTTGCAGTTCTTGATGAACACGGAGCTCCATAAGTCTGGGCCTGGGGCAAAGGGCGTGGGCATGTCATCTATTGTTTTTTCAAAGTCTTGTGGTTTTAGGATAATATCAGAAATTTTTGGATTGACCAAATTTTGAGTCTTGGTCATAAAATCGTTCAAATTTTCGACTCTTAGTCCAGTTAATGGGTTACTAAACACTGAGTCAAATTGGGACTTCAGTATCTCACTCATTTCTTTTCTGTCATCTGTGCAAGTCCCATCACGTCTAAGCAGGGGTCTAATACTTGATGTTCTTTTTCCTTAGATTTGGTATAAGAAAAGAAATACATACATATTTTTAGTTTCATTGATGGCTTTAACTCTTCCTGAGTTCCTTGTGTCCTGTATGATTCCTTAAGCTAAAGTTCGATATTTGCGGTTTTTCTGACCAGTTCCTCCTTCGCATTTCAGATATGCTGGCCCGTTTCAGCAGCTCTGTGATTCTTTGCCTTCGCCTGTATAGGGAGCGTCTCTCTCTAGTTTACATCTTCTCTTCATTTTTCTTAAAGGAATGCGCCTTGAGCATACCTCAAGTGCAACAGAGTTAATTCTTTCCAGGCAAAGGTTCGGATCTGTGTTGTGTTGATGTTAATGTTCAAGGTTGATAACAGCAGTGGAGTTAGGACTAGCAGATGTTGAACTAGATCCGTCAACATCGAGACTTCCATGAATATTCTGATATATTGTTTGTATAGGGCAAGGAGGAATAACATCTTGTAGGAGTGAGGAAGAGCCAGTTGTGAGTGTGGGGGAAGTTCGTGAGGCAGTAGGTAAAATGAAAGGGGGTAAGGCAGCCGGGATTGATGGGATAAAGATAGAAATGTTAAAAGCAGGTGGGGATATAGTTTTGGAGTGGTTGGTGCAATTATTTAATAAATGTATGGAAGAGGGTAAGGTACCTAGGAATTGGCAGAGAGCATGCATAGTTCCTTTGTATAAAGGCAAAGGGGATAAAAGAGAGTGCAAAAATTATAGGGGGATAAGTCTGTTGAGTGTACCTGGTAAAGTGTATGGTAGAGTTATAATTGAAAGAATTAAGAGTAAGACGGAGAATAGGATAGCAGATGAACAAGGAGGCTTTAGGAAAGGTAGGGGGTGTGTGGACCAGGTGTTTACAGTGAAACATATAAGTGAACAGTATTTAGATAAGGCTAAAGAGGTCTTTGTGGCATTTATGGATTTGGAAAAGGCGTATGACAGGGTGGATAGGGGGGCAATGTGGCAGATGTTGCAAGTGTATGGTGTAGGAGGTAGGTTACTGAAAGCAGTGAAGAGTTTTTATGAGGATAGTGAGGCTCAAGTTAGAGTATGTAGGAAAGAGGGAAATTTTTTCCCAGTAAAAGTAGGCCTTAGACAAGGATGTGTGATGTCACCGTGGTTGTTTAATATATTTATAGATGGGGTTGTAAGAGAAGTAAATGCGAGGGTCTTGGCAAGAGGCGTGGAGTTAAAAGATAAAGAATCACACACAAAGTGGGAGTTGTCACAGCTGCTGTTTGCTGATGACACTGTGCTCTTGGGAGATTCTGAAGAGAAGCTGCAGAGATTGGTGGATGAATTTGGTAGGGTGTGCAAAAGAAGAAAATTAAAGGTGAATACAGGAAAGAGTAAGGTTATGAGGATAACAAAAAGATTAGGTGATGAAAGATTGGATATCAGATTGGAGGGAGAGAGTATGGAGGAGGTGAATGTATTCAGATATTTGGGAGTGGACGTGTCAGCGGATGGGTCTATGAAAGATGAGGTGAATCATAGAATTGATGAGGGAAAAAGAGTGAGTGGTGCACTTAGGAGTCTGTGGAGACAAAGAACTTTGTCCTTGGAGGCAAAGAGGGGAATGTATGAGAGTATAGTTTTACCAACGCTCTTATATGGGTGTGAAGCGTGGGTGATGAATGTTGCAGCGAGGAGAAGGCTGGAGGCAGTGGAGATGTCATGTCTGAGGGCAATGTGTGGTGTGAATATAATGCAGAGAATTCGTAGTTTGGAAGTTAGGAGGAGGTGCGGGATTACCAAAACTGTTGTCCAGAGGGCTGAGGAAGGGTTGTTGAGGTGGTTCGGACATGTAGAGAGAATGGAGCGAAACAGAATGACTTCAAGAGTGTATCAGTCTGTAGTGGAAGGAAGGCGGGGTAGGGGTCGGCCTAGGAAGGGTGGGAGGGAGGGGGTAAAGGAGGTTTTGTGTGCAAGGGGCTTGGACTTCCAGCAGGCATGCGTGAGCGTGTTTGATAGGAGTGAATGGAGACAAATGGTTTTTAATACTTGACGTGCTGTTGGAGTGTGAGCAAAGTAACATTTATGAAGGGATTCAGGGAAACCGGCAGGCCGGACTTGAGTCCTGGAGATGGGAAGTACAGTGCCTGCACTCTGAAGGAGGGGTGTTAATGTTGCAGTTTAAAAACTGTAGTGTAAAGCACCCTTCTGGCAAGACAGTGATGGAGCGAATGATGGTGAAAGTTTTTCTTTTTCGGGCCACCCTGCCTTGGTGGGAATCGGCCAGTGTGATAAAAAAAAAAAAAAAAAAAAAATAAAAAAAAAAAAAAAAAAAAAAAAAAAAAATTGTTTGTAATGACAGATTAATAATAATAATAATAATAGTAATAATAATAATCTTTATTTCTACAAGTACATGTGCAAGGGATACAGTCCTAAAAAAACCATACCACGGGCCGGATTTGAACCCGCGGTCAGAGAGTCCCAAAACTCCAGCCCGTCGCGTTAGCCACTAGACCAGCTAGCCACAATAAGATTCGTCCAACTAGGTATATTTCTACACCATAGGAAGGTTAGCATAGGCACCACTGTGACCACAAATGCAAGTTTTTACAGACGAATCTCCAGCTAGCGTGGCCGTGACGAACTCTAGCTCAAGTCCCCTCAAAGCCGTTAACATGACGGCTTTGAGGGGACTTGAGCCAGAGTTCGTCACGGCCACGCTAGCTGGATATTCGTCTGTAAAAACTTGCATTTGTGGTCACAGTGGTGCCTATGCTAACCTTCCTATGGTGTAGAAATATACCTAGTTGGACGAATCTTATTGTGGCTAGCTGGTCCAGTGGCTAACGCGACGGTCTGGAGTTTTGAGACTCTCTGACCGCGGGTTCAAATCCCGCCCGTGGTATGGTTTATTTGCAATCGTGTCATTACGATTTCGTGAGTCTCGATACAGTCCTAGCTTGACATCAGTGACATACTACTATATAGAAAGTCGCTTGTTATGCAGAGCATTTCGGGCAAAGTAGGTCAACTTTGTCCCAAGATGCGACCCACACCAGTCGAGTAACACCCAGGTGCCTATTTTATTGATACGTGAACATGGACAGTAGATGTCTTAAGGAAACACGTCCTAATGTTTCCACCCGTATAGGGGATTGACCCCGGACTTCAGTGTGTGAGCTTAGTGCGCTAGCAATCCAGCTACGGGGCACCCATAAAGTCTTATCACCATGAGTCTTTCGTTAAAGACTTCTTCCGATTCTTTACAGTGGTTTCGAACAAATCACAGCATCCCCTAAGGCTACACTGTTAGCCAGTTAATTTGTCATTTAAGCTTTCTCAGTTCCCCTTGCTGTGCTTCCAGTCTCGCTTTTAATAAGCCACAGTGTAGTAATACCGATCAAGTCGTGATATTAGGCACATGACCGAGTGAGAGAGGACTGTTTTTCTTCGTAACACTTGAAATCTTAGTCTTTGCTTCTAGCGTTAAATTTTATATGTTGTAATGAGATCCAAGACAGTACATGGTGAGATAATTAACTTTTGAAATCTGGTAAAGTAGCACAGACATCATGTATACGACGAATTAAAGAGCTGTAAGGCATATGGGAGAAGTGTAGCTAGGTAGTTATGTGGGTGGGAAGTAGGTGCTGGAGGTGGATAACGGTACAAGAATGGTGAGGGTTCTTGATCTAAGGAAGTGGACCTTTGCTTCAGTTCTCTGAATAGTCTGACTGCTTCAAATTTCTCCCCCCCCCCTTCCATCCCTCCAGGCGCTGTATGATCCTTACGGGTTTAGCTCTCCCCCATGAATGTAATACTTTAAAAAAATAATAGTGTCTTGGAGTGGGGATGGGGATGGTGGAGGGATGAAAGAATACTTTCATCGGACTGTTAACGTCGTAGAGTTAATTAATAATCCGAAGAGAAATATGACCAGAGCCATGGTAAAGGAGAGGAAGAATGATGGAAAAGATAAATGTGGTGCCGAATAGGTAAAATTGATCAATCAGCAATAATTCATTTAAAGTCGTTTCTATAATTTTCTCTTATACGTTTAGAGATATATTTTTTTTCATTTATGTTAGTGTAAAAAATAATAATTTTGTACCAAAAGAACCCCAGACAACTTACCTAACCTTATTATAACAAGCGCAATTTAATTTAGCTTAATCCAACTAAATATATTTTAGATAACTTTACAATAATTTAATAATAAACAAACACAATTAAATAAATATTTTTCGTTAGATTCAGAATGATTTTTGCGAAATTATTGCATACACAAATATTCACTCGCCTTATTCGGCAAGAAGAGCGTTGCTATTTAAGCCAAATTAGCAAGTTTGACCTATTCGGCACGACACACACACACACACACACACACACACACACACACACACACACACACACACACACACACACACACACACACACACACACACACACACAGGTTTGCAACAAGGCTAGTTCCGGAGCTCAGGGGAATGTCCTACGAAGAAAGGTTGAGAGAACTCGGACTGACGACATTGGAGGACAGGAGGGTCAGGGGAGACATGATAACGACATATAAAATACTGCGTGGAATAGATAAGCTGGACAGAGACAGGTTGTTCCAGAGATGGGACACAGAAACAAGGGGTCACAATTGGAAGCTGAAGAATCAGACGAGTCAGAGGGATGTTAGGAAGTATTTCTTCAGTCATAGAGTCGTCAGGAAGTGAAATAGCCTAGCAAGTGATGTAGTGGAGGCAGGAATTATACATAGCTTTAAGACGAGGTATGACAAAGCTCAGGAAGCAGAGAGAGAGAGGACCTAGTAGCGATCAGTGAAGAGGCGGGGCCAGGAGCCGAGTCTCGATCCCTGCAACCACAATTAGGTGAGTACACACACACACACACACACACACACACACACACACACACACACACAAGAATTCAATCGGACGAGGACCTGGAAGAATTACAATGGGATCTGGACAGGCTGCAGGCCTAGTCCAGAAACTGGATACTGGAGTTCAACCCCACCAAGTGCAAAGTCATGAAGATTGGGGAATGGCAAAAAAGACCACAGACGGAGTACAGTCTAGGGGACCAGAGACTACAAACCTCACTCAAGGAAAAGGATCTTGGGGTGAGTATAACACCAGGCACATCTCCTGAGGCACACATCAACCAAATAGCTGCTGCAGCATATGGGCGCCTAGCAAACCTCAGAACAGCATTCCGACATCTCAATAAGGAATCGTTCATGATCCTGTGCACAGTGTACGTTAGGCCTATATTGGAGTATGCAGCACCAGTTTTCAACCCACACCTAGCCAAGCACGTCAGGAAATTAGAGAAAGTGTAAAGGTTTGCAAGAAGACTAGTCCCGGAGCTAAGAGAAATGTCCTATGAGGAGAGGTTAAGGATAATCGACCTGACGACACTGCAGGACAGGAGAGATAGAGAGGATAGGATAATGACATTAAAATACTGAGAAATCTACAAGGTGGGCAGAGATAGATTGTTCAAGAGATGGGACACAGCAACAAGGGGTTACAGTTGGAAGCTGAAGATTCAGATGAATCACAGAGATGTTAGGAAGTATTTCTTCAGTCACAGAGTTGTAGGAAGTGGAATATTCTGGGAAGTGATGTAGTGGAGGCAGGATCCATATATAGCTTTAAGAGAGGTATGATACAGCTCATGGAGCAGGAAGAGTACCTAGTAGCGGCCAGTGAAAAGGAGGGGCCAGGAGCTGTGAATCGATCCCTGCAACCAAAACTACGCGAATACAACTAGGTGAGTACACACACTTAGACTTCGCAGAACAAGCTAAATATTTACAGACATCTTATCTTAGGCCAGAGGAGACTCGAAGCTACGAGCTTTGGAACAAAGTACGCAGTACTCTATCATGGTGTTCTTATTAAAAGAAAAAATACCAGGTTACGTAAGTAAGATCCGTCAGGAAACAGGACAAGTGTTTCCTGACGCGGGTCTTAGATGACCCGCCGTTGGAGCTTTAGGTCATCTGACCGAGGCCTTCCGCTGGCTTACCGGTCCACCCCTTTAAAAATTATGGTTATAGTTATAACCATTTTTCTAAAAAAAAAAGAAAATACAAAAATCAAGCTGTGTACAAGGAAGTACAGGAAAGCAACTTTCCAGTTACCCTAGCCTCGTTGTACAAATATAAATTTATAAATTTGCCAGGAACATTAGGTGGCCCGGTGGCCTGGTGGCTAAAGCTCCCGCTTCACACACGGAGGGCCCGGGTTCGATTCCCGGCGGGTGGAAACATTTCGACACGTTTCCTTACACCTGTTGTCCTGTTCACCTAGCAGCAAATAGGTACCTGGGTGTTAGTCGACTGGTGTGGGTCGCATCCTGGGGGACAAGATTAAGGACCCCAATGGAAATAAGTTAGACAGTCCTCGATGACGCACTGACTTTCTTGGGTTATCCTGGGTGGCTAACCCTCCGGGGTTAAAAATCCGAACGAAATCTTATCTCTTATCTTAACATACTAGTTCCTAACCATCAGCTCTTACTCTTCATCTAGCTTAAACCTCATCTCTCTCTCTCTCTCTCTCTCTCTCTCTCTCTCTCAATCCGTCCTAGTTGCTAGAGTAAAGGCCTCCCTGCAGCTACTTCACCTACAGAGTGCGTGGTACTCACCTGAGCGCCGGAGAAAGTGCCGCTCCAGCCCCCCAGCTTGGGACAGTCTGGCAGGTCCTTAAGGAACACCTGGGGCTTATGTTCCTCCTCCTCCTCCTCGTCTTCCTCAACAACCTGCAACAATAAATAATGACACGACATAATTCAAAATTGCAGCATTCGAGTGAATATTTTTTTCTCAGATTGCATACATTTCGAAAAAGTATGCTTGCCTTTTATGCAACATTTTTTTCAAATTGTATATAAATTGTATATATATATATATATATATATATATATATATATATATATATATATATATATATGTATATATATATATATGTATATATATATATATATATATATATATATATATATATATATATATATATATATATATATATATATATATATATATATCATATTACGTTCTTTACTTCATTCTTTGTCACAAAGTCATACAAAAAAATAAATTTATGCACAAAAATTGTGAGTATATTTATTTTACAAAATATTTCTGATACTGTTATTTTCTGCTTCTAAATCACTATCACGTTAAGATCCATAGGCTTGATTTTATACATTTACGCGATATATGAGACAATCTCAAATACAGTGAAAAAGCTGACCTCACTCTAAGTCCCACCCTTGACGCACATTCTCTCTCTCTCTCTCTCTCTCTCTCTCTCTCTCCCACATTTTAACAGACACTAACCTATTGCGCCAACTTTGATTTAAATTTAGTCTTGTACTCTCCCCTAAATCCACTAATCCCTACCCTCGCACATCCACATCCCTCACGCACGCCTAACTTTGGCATATTCCTTTCACACATCCCTCCCTGCACCACTGTAGACCTTTTCGGCTTTAGCGCTTTGACTGTTTATGATAATGTGAAACAGGTAAAACAAGTATACAATTTGTGTGTTAAAAGTAATCAGCGGGAACAGGTTATACTTGGGCACACACCTGGGGCTGAGGCATGTTGCAGATGACCATAGACTCAGAGCACGACACAACTATATCTTGCACACTGAACATATCTTGGTGATGAAGGCTGTCTACATCATGCTCACTTTGAGTGTCGCACGTCAGGCCGATGTCTGCAAGCTTCTGGCGCAAGTCTCCTCGAGCCAAGAACTTCCTAAAAATGCTACATTTACATTCTGGGGGTTTTCTTTGACGGGCTTCTTCGTTTAGTCTGCCGTTATCAATTTCAACCTCGCCGCTTACAAGTACCCAAGATGCCTCATCGACCGGACTCTCTGATCTGGATCTCTCGCCTTTCTCTTCATCCAAATCAGACTTGTCCCTGGCACCACCTTGTAGTCTTTGGTCCTCTTCGTCCTTGATCTTGTCTTCTACTTCTTCACATTCTGGCTGTGTTGGCGACAGTTGTGTTGGGGTTGGAGAGGGAGTGTTGGAGGATCTTCTCTCCTCTACGGCAGCTTCTGCTATCTCCTGAGCTAGCAGCTCTAAGTCCTGTGTGGTCTCAAGGTGCGCCTCTGGACATTCAGAGATCTCCAAATCGCAGGAGTCATGTATATTACTGTAATCTGCCATACCTTTCTGTAAAAAGAGAAGAGGGTTGCCAAATCTTAATTGGTTTGGAAATAGGGTAGTTGATGAATGGAACAGTCTACCTAGTTGGGTTATTGAGGCTGGGACTTTGGGTAGTTTCAAATTTAGGTTGGATAAGTACATGAGTGGGACGGGTTGGATTTGAGTGGGACTTTCACATCAGAGCTTATTTCTTGGGTGGCATTGAAAATTGGGTTGGGCAAATGTTTTGTTAGTGGGATGAATTGTAAAGGACCTGCCTAGTATGGGCCAACAGGCCTCCTGCAGTGTTCCTCCTTTCTTATGTTCTTATGTTCTTATATTAGTAAAAATATAAAATAGCACTTCAATAGGCAACAGATGTGCTCATCAAATATAAAAAAAAAAGTTGACTAGTATAGTATGTAAACAGCCCCCCACATCCAGTTAGTACAGTACATATATTTATAGCATTTCAATTTACATTCGTGTACAAGCTGGCCACAAGCCATTCACTCCTTCACCAGGTTATGGCGATAGCACGATGAAACTAATTCACTACCTTCTTATAAATTTAAGGTTAACCTAATCCATTCAGATGTTCCTGTTTATGTAACCACGTTTCCAAATAATTTGTTTTTCATAAACAAGCGCTAAACACAAACTCCCAAAAATCACTCCCCTCCCTGCTGTCTAAAACATCCCGAAACACATCTAAGATATCCCTTTTCCTTCACTCCCCACCAACTTACCTCCATTGCTCACATCCTCCAACACCATCTACTAGACCAAATATGAGATGAGAGAACCCACCACATCAAGTCATTTAAGAACATTTCCCCGGAATGCTTCCAGACCTCCCCAAACCTGGACAGACTTCCCATCCGCAGAGACATCAAGTAGATATCAAATGCATTAAGAAGTGATAAATGAAATACCAATGGTCTGGTATACATACAGTCCGCATTGCAAACAAGAACCGTGACATGACGATGGGAATAACAAGACTAGATATAATAGCCATAGATGAGATGAAGCTAATGAAAATAAATGCAATATTTCCTGAAGAAACAGAAGGTAAGTGTTGAGCTACGATTTAGAGATATGAATTTTTAACGAGAAGATTTAACAGACCATAACAGGGACAATGGAAACAGGAGAAAGTAAGGCAATAAAAGCAGTAGCTTACAATCCTATATAGAATGCAAGAGAACCAAGAGAGAAGTATGAAGAGAAAAACACTGCAATGCTAGAGATCCTGAAGAAAGCAGCTCAAAATGAATGAAGGCAAAAACTGTTGATTATGAAAATATTTAATCATGAAATTGCTTGGGGGAACTGGGAATCACACAAATGATTATGAACGTTTAGATGTAAATTGATTGAAACAATGATGAGAAAGTTCACGTGGATAAGATGATCTAGCAAGACTAACAATAAATGGGAATGGAAAATATATACAAGGAAAAGGGAGGATGGTAGAAAACAAAGATGTGTGGCGAAGAGTTAGGAATGACTATGCAAGGATAAGACGGTAAGCGGAATGGCAGTTAAAAATTGACATAGCAGCAATGGATAAAACTGAGCCTAAGCTGATATGCAGCCACATCTGATGGAAGTTGATAGTAAGAGACCAGATAAGGCAACTGCGACAAAGGCTGGCTTAAGTACTAGAAAATATAATAAAAAGAAACATATAAGAAAGAGAACACCTAGAAAGTAATGCATGTATTAAAGACAATTAGCAGAGGTTCGGAGATGGCAAATATTGTATCTGATATTCCCCAGAGTTTCGTAACATGGACAGAAATAAAGCAGTAGAGAAAGGATGAGTTACACCGTCTTCCTTGACGGTGTATGTATTTAAAAATCTTGATACAGTAAAAAAAAACTTTTGATAAAGAATTCCCCCTAAAATGCTGACGGATGTGTCTATAAGATTCCTTGTAAAATTTGCGATAAAGTTTATTACGGTCAAACTGGTAAAAGTCTCCAACTAAGATTAAAACAACATAAATATAGCATTAGAACTGGACAAGATTCCAATGCTCTATTTATTCATGTGAGAGATTTTAACCATTCAATTGATTTTCAAAAAGTTGAGAAAGTTGTATCAAGCAAGTCCATGGATGACAGAAATATAATTGAATCTTGTTTCATAAAAAGCAGTTTTGACAATAATATGAATATTTCCTTTGGTTTATATAAATTAGATCCATTTATAATTAATAGAATTTGGGAAGAATTTAATAATACGTTGGACAAATAATAAATTTTAAAATTCTTAATTCTTGGGTAGAATAGTTCGTGGGTTGTGTGAAGGACCTGTCTAGTTGGGCCAGTGGGCCTGCTGCAGTGTTCCCTTTCTTATGAGTCGCACGTCAAGTGTTGCTTTGTTGTGGGAAGTGATAGTGAGGTGTGGTCTAGACCCTTTATATGTCTTCCTTTGATGCATTACTTTTATTGTTCCTTGATAATGTGAGTAGTCACGAAAGCGCTTGGAATTCTCTATTCTTTCACAGTGGTTGTTTTGCATATATATATATATATATATATATATATATATATATTTATATATATATATATATATATATATATATATATATATATATATATGTCGTGCCGAATATGTAAAACTGGTCAATTAGCAAGAACTCATTTAAAATTAAGTCCTTCCTAAATTTTCTCTTATATGTTTAAAGATATAAATTTTTCATTAATGTTAATGTAAAAAATTTTAATTTTGCTCCAAAAGAATCTTAGAAAACTTACCTAACCTTATTATAACAAGAACAATTTATTTTAGCCTAACCCAACTAAATATATTTTAGATTTGTTTACAATAATTTAATACTAAACAAACACAGTGAAATATTTTTTTTTCGTTAGGTTCAGAATGATTTTGGCGAAAGTATTGCATACAACTATTCGGCACGACATTATATATATATATATATATATATATATATATATATATATATATATATATATATATATATATATATATATATATATATTTAGATTTTGCCACCGAAGTGGCTAGTTTATTGTGCACCCCATATCCATCCTGTGGACGGTAGCGCGAGAGCATGTGGATACACAAAAGGCCTAGGAACTAGGCCCCAAAGGGTTAACAGGAATACATATGGATTTATATCTACATATCTATAGTTCACTTATCTGTTACAAGCAAATTTAGGAAATTTGCTTAGTATATCTGGTATCTTATTTTCATTAATAAGATATCTTGACATGTCACATAGGTTATTATACTGTCTGTCTCTGTATTCCTCAATAAGTGGACAATTAAGCACATAGTGTTCAAGAGAGTGACCATATGCCTGATCACATAATTTACATTTAGTTTGATCATCATCTGTGTGTCTCCCAAACTGCCAGAAGTACTTGTAACCAAGCCTAAGCCTGGCCACTACAACATCAGTCAGTCTGTTCACATTGCAAGTTGCTCCATAAACATACTTATCTACGTTCATGTTATCATAGTGGGTTATAGATCTACTCAGGCTTCTAACTGCATTCCTATAACAATCATCTTCATTATTTACTTCTCTCCTAATATTATTCCTAATGCTAGACACAGTTATACCAAAGTTATATTCTACGTTCTCCTTCTGGATACTCTTCTTGGCTAACATATCAACTTTATCATGAAGGAGTAATCCAATGTGTGATGGGATCCATAGCAATTGTACATTAATTCCTTTGTCCCTAATTTTTGAGTATCTATACCTGGCTTCCCCAATGAGCATGTTGTTGGAGTCATTATATGAGCCAAGAGCCTTCAATGATGACATAGAATCAGTAATGATGATAGAGTCAAGCTCAGTGTCATAGGTTAGCTTTAGCGCCATTAGGATTGCAAACAATTCAGTTTGCAGTGTAGACGCCCAGTTGTTAATTCTTATGCCTAACTCAACAAATTTATTATCGTTCTTAACTAGGGAGGTGGCAACAAGAGCAGATGCAGCCCTGCCAGAAGACTCCTGTTTAGATCCATCAGTGTATATAACTTGTGATAACTTATTACTACCAGCTAGGCGAAAAATTTCTTCTTGAGCAGTTGCTCTAACAAGAGATTTAAGGAAGGGATTACTAGCAATGAGCTTCTTGGGAGGGACTTGTAGGTATGTGATATTAAATGAACACATCTTCCATGGAGGGGTGAAATGCTCTTGTTGCCTACAGTGATACAGTTCATGCAGGTTATAAAACTTAATGCAATTGCACGTTTTCACAATCCATTTAGATCTGTGTGTATTTACCTCTAGACACTTGGTAAGATTCACTGTGACAGTGTCTGGTTCGTTTCTCAACATTCTAATACCGAGTACAGTGTTAATTTCAACAATCCTATCACTGATACTAGAAATACCAAGCTCCTTCCTCATGTTAAGAACTTTTGTAGATCTGGGACAGCCAAGAATAGTCCTGAGAGCTTCATTTTGCATTAACTCCAAGGGTCGGAGGGAACTTTCTCTAGCTAATATCAACATGGGAGCAGCATAATCAATTAAGGACCTAACATAGGCTATGTACATCATTCTCACGATTCTCACATTAGCACCATAGTTGGGATTGTAGCCAGCAACAGCTTTGAGAGCATTTAGCCTAGCTTTACATTTCTTGTTTAGTTGTGGTATAGTGGATTTGTTAAAGGGTACATCTACACCAAGATATCTGTAAGTTTTAACGTAGCTAATGATTTCACCCTGCAAATAGATGGGTGGGGGATGTCGTTTGCTTGTTAATATCTTTGTTTTAGAGGAAGATATTATGAGGCCTAGTCGATTACAAATTGCTTGAACTTCATTAAGAATGGTATTCATCTTCTTATGCCCTGTTGTATGGATCATGATATCATCAGCATAGCTTATAGCTATATGTTTAGGTGAGGCAGGTAGAGCATTTAGGAGAGCATTAATCAGAATATTAAATAGCATGGGACTAAGAACTCCTCCCTGCGGTGTACCTAAAGACATTTCTTTAGAATCACTTCTGAAGCCTTGGTAAAGGACAGAGGATACTCTATTTGACAGGTATCCTATTATCCAGCAGAGTAAGCTACCACCAATATTCATTTTGGCTAGTTCATGTAGTATAACGGTTCTGTTTGCAATATCAAATGCAGATTTTAGATCAAGAAAAGTGGTAAAACTAGTAGAGGTGTGTGCAGTGAGAAAGGTGGAAATACAGTTCTGCACACTTTTACCTTTCATGAACCCATAGAGGTAGGGGGAAAGTTGATGTCTGATTCTGTAGTACAATCTGTTAAGCATCATTCTTTCAAAAGTTTTGCAAAGACAACTAGTTAAGGAGATCGGCCTAAATGTATCAGGCTGTTGGGGCTTAGGGATAGGCACAATGAGACTATTGGTCCAGGAAGTAGGAAGAACGCCCTCAATGTAACTGAGATTATACAGTGCCAACAAAGGGTTATCAGGCACGTGCCTTAGAGTTCTGAGAATATCATAGGTTATACCATCCTCTCCAGGAGCAGTTGATCGACCTTTGGTTAATGCATTATCTAATTCATACTCGGTAAAGAGGCAATCACTCTCATCAATATTTTGGCTCATAAAATTAATCAGTTTCAACATTTCTTCAGAAGTACTCTCTAAATTTTTTCTAATATGAGATGGAAGGCTTTCATGCCTGGATGTTTTGGACCAGTCATTTATGAGGTCATTTGCTTTTTCAAGAGGAAAGGGATGAGCAACATTGCCAGTCTTTTTCCTGGTTATTTTATTTATACCTTTCCAAGCCAAACTCAAAGGGGTGGACCTATTTAATCCACTAACAAACTGTTCCCATTCCTGTTGCCTAAGTTCTTCCTTTCTATTCCTTGCATTTGTTAGTGCAGCTTGGAACGTTCTGAGCAGGTCTGGGGTTCTACATTCACGGTATGCTTTACCAATCCTCCTAGCTGCATGTGTTAGATTGCGCAGCTGTGGATCATTATAGTATTTACATTGGTTTTTATTGTTATTTATAGTGGAGGGTCTTTGTTTCCTATTCCTGCCCACTTGATCTGTGAGAACACTCTCAATAGTGGTAATTAAATCATCATTAAATTTTTGTGTGCCAGTGGGCTCGTAATTCTTATACCATTGATCCAAGTGGTTAATAAAGTTGTCTCTGTGTTCTGGTTTGAGAATAAGTTTCCTCCTTCTGTATTTAGCTCCTTGATTGCTGGAGATGTGATCAAGATTGACAGTTGTTAGTCTTGGGAAGTGATCAGATAGAAGATCATCAACTATGACAGAGTCATGCATCGTATATGATGTATTAAATCCAAGACACAGATCTAGTATGCCACCATATATGTGAGTAGGCTCAGTAGTGCCCACAATTCGAACATTATCATGCTCATTCAGCAATCTCACTAGTTTAGTTCCATTGGTGTTTGTAATAGACCCACCAATATTCTTATGTCTGGCATTAAAATCTCCAAGAATGATGGTAGGTTCACTATTGATGCGATCTGGTAAAGCATCAGGTCGAAGCTGGTTCGCTGGGGCATAGAGATTAAAAATGTTTATGGAAAAATCGCCTGCATATACTTTGACACCATGATACTGCATGTTAACTCGACTCTGCAAGGAAAGGAGTGAATGTGGCAAGTTCTTTCTGACATACATCACACAACAGTTGGTTGACCTTAGGTTATAAGCTGCATATCCAGGCAAGTTTGGTGGAGGTGCTCCATCTTTCAATCTACATTCCTGCAAACAGATGACATCAATATTCTTGGTTGCACTAATATGATGTAAGTCAGGCAACCGCTTCCTGATGGAAGCAATGTTCCATGAAAAGATTTGTAATGTATCCATTGTAGTGAGTTATTACAATCTCTTGCTCATAAGATGGTAAAACTATTATGCTTTGACTGCAGTGTGCAGACACTTAAGAGCAAATAGCATAGTTTGTACGTCTTTATCTTCAGAACCTTTATTTTTAAGCATTTTTCGGCATTTTGGCAGCCAGTTATGAGGCAAGTTTTGAAGGCAAGAGTTATGGGCTTCTTTCTCACAAATTGCTGGAAGCTGAACGGAGATTGCTGCACTTTTGACATCATCACCATGCTCAAGAGCATCATCCTGATTACATATATTTATTAAACTTGTCAGGATCTGTTCAAGATGCTCAATTTTTTTCTGGAAATTTGTTATAATATGAGGAAGGTCAGGCGAATCCAATGCCTCTCCGGAGGATGGCACTTCTGGGTTAGTGCTTCCTTTAACACCTATCACCTTAACAGGTACCATGGTTACATTAGTGTTCTCTGTTTCATCATTCATTGCAGGTAGGTCCTGTGCATCTGACTCATCTCCAATTTCCAGGGAGGTTACCTGTGTGGTGTCCGTCTGACTGTTGTAGTTGTGTGTATTGGGAGAAATGACAAACTCATCCCCATATTCAGGTGTAGCCATAGGTATCTGTAGTGGCAGACCAGTAGTTCCATATGTGCTAGCAGGGATGGCTAGCTCCTCCACAGCTGGTGTGTGTGATGGCATTCTGGTATCACCAGAATTGTTTGCAGTGAGGTGGGGTTCTTGCACACTTTGCAGAGGTTCAGTCTCAGATCTGGCTGTGGTAGACTGGATGGCCCCATCCTCAGTTACCATTAAAGGACTGTTATCAGGTTTACCTCGAAGGTTGTTTGGGTTCTGACTGCAGTCCTTGTGGGAAACTGTAACCCCAACTTCTTTACAGTTAATACACTTAAATTTTTGGCTGTCAGGGCCTACTGTGCATTCTCTAGTGGAATGTTTCCCAGCACACTTACCACACCAAGAATGTAGTATTCCACAGTCTACTGCAACATGGCCATAGTGCTGGCATTTGTAACACCTACGTTTAGGGGGTAGGTACACTTCGATGTTTAGGAAACGTAAACCATGCACCCAGATATTCCGGGGGAGGGGCACAGGACCCACCCAACTGGCAATAATTTGGGATTTTCCTTTAAGTCTTTTAGGCTTGATGATATGCTCACTTAGAGTCAGATGGGATGGGTCCATGCAGAGAGGGTATCCAAAGATTATGATACTGACCCATTTTTTAAAGTGGTGAGTGTCTGATTGAGGTCGGAGCAGCTTAATATCCCCATAAGGTGTACTAAGTAGATCATTGATCAGCTCTTTATTCTGTTCCACAAACACAAAGTTGTGTGTGTTTTTCCTAAATTGGATCCTTGAGTTAGGATGCTTGTTTACAGCTTCCATTAGCCATGCACACTTAGCAGGCAGCGGGGTGTTGTCAGGGAAGTTCAGCTTAACACATTCTTCCTTTGAAGAAAGACTTCTTGCAGCCTCTGTGCACCAAGGACGTTTAGTATCACATTGTGTACGAGTCAAGTGAGTCTGACTACGTCGACGCTCTAGCCCTTTCTCACTTTTTCTCTTTTGTTTACTTTTAAAGGTCTGGAAGCTATCATCATTTCCATCACCTGCAGAAATAGGTTCCTCTATGACAGTTGCCATGTTTGCCAGTGATGATATCTGGTGTAAGACTCACAACACAAGAATTCCTCGCTTATCTTTCCCTTATAGCTTATGCAAGAGCAAATATTCACTACAAAGTCAGAAGTCCAAAATAGATCACAAGACACAAGTGCTCAAGTTCAATGAACACCTCCAACCATACTCAACCCAGACCACCACCACTCAATACGACACACACCCCACCAAAAACACACTCAGAGACCTCTTGTATGTGTGTTAATAATATGGTACATATAATGATATAATGGATGGTACAGGCGAGGTCTTACACCATATCACAAATTACAAAGATGAACAGAGAGAGAGAGAGAGAGAGAGAGAGAGAGAGAGAGAGAGAGAGAGAGAGAGAGAGAGAGAGAGAGAGAGAGAGAGAGAGAGAGAGAGAGAGAGAGAGAGAGAAAGTAGGTAATATTGAGCATAAAATTAGAATTCTGACATACATCACATTAAACATGAGGTTCAAATGATAACTTCCACTTGAGATAGTTCAGGCTACTGCCACCTAATGTACCTCACTGAAATAATAATATAGCAGACATCACAATGAACGCTGAAGACAACCTCTTACCCCAACCATAGATTGTAAACAGAATTACTAAAAAAAAAAAAAAAAAAAAAAAAAACTAGGTAATGTTACAATGACAATGAGATAAATCACTCTGGTTGACTTCCTTGGTCCATCCTGGGTAACTCACACGTTACTATGTTATACATGTATGCAAGCATAAGTGTGCAGCTGTAGATAGATGAACCAGTACCTAAACAATCTCACTTACACACGCGTTACTATGTATGACAAGTGTTACCAAGTACACCAAGTGTACACTTTATCACTTAGAATACACTTTTGTTGATGTAAATATAGGTGAGAGTGGTACACCGCTGGTCGTAATAAACACACTCAACTTCTCAAGGTCACACACTAGGCCCAGCTTCTGGAGTTACCAGCGTTTTAATGTGTTTATTATGTGTCAGTGCGTGTCTGCAGTCATTAAATTGGTGTATCAGAAGTTAAACACTACAATCCAGTTGATCAAATAGTCTAAAACAATTTACACAATGTATAACTAGAAGTATAATGATTGCAAATTGTTACTATTACAATTTTAACTAGGCGCTAGACCCACTAGATGAGATGGCAAGGAACATAGATGTTAACAGGCTGACTCTTGCTTAACACAGTTGAAAGGTAACCGAATTACTCAAGTAAGAAAGTATTCATGAAACTGAACATTATGCAGCAGTAAGCTTGTTCACAGTAAAAATACAAAGCATAAGTTACACACTCACACCACAGATGAACACTGCAATTTGAAATATTACTGGGAATTTAGCAGTAAAGTTTCAGTCTGAACGAGAAAATGTATTAGAAAACACAGCAATGACACTAGGACAAGCAACTTAATTATGTAACCGTATTTAATAGTTCAGTTACACTGAGCAGAGCATGTATTACACTGATTTATCAAATGTAAGGAGTCACTACACTGAAGTACACTCTGAGCCTTTTAAAGTCTTAATACAGGCTTACAAATGACAATTAACTGTTGGGGAAAGCAGCACTTAACACTTCTAGCACACGTATGACAGATGAATGTTCACTGTGTACAAGCCAATCACCACAAGCTTACTATGTTTATAAGTGAACCTCTGGCATGTCCCACTCAAAATGTCAGCACTGCAATGCTCGTCAAATTGTTCTCAAGCCACTACAGGAAACACTGGTATGCCAGCAGCACTGCAGAACGTATACACAAACATGCTGGGCCCTAGGACAGCTATAACTGCAGGCTGCCTTAGCTTGTTCTGGCTAGCTTTTAGTGCTGCCCTCAAGCTTGCTTGACTGTGCTCGCCAAGCCCGCGCCAACCACCCGGACACCTGCTTGCAGCAGGCAGGCAGGCACACAGGAGACACTCGCAAGATGAGCGGAGTGCGGCACAGAGGACACGGGCACTCAAGCACCCATGTGGTCTGGAAAAAAAAAAAAAAAAAAAAAAAAACCCAAAAAAAACAAAAAAAAAAAAAAAAAAAAGCCTCTAGACCACAAGCAAATAGAGGCGAACGGCTGAGTTCCAAATCGAGGAAGGAGAAGGGACAAGGAAGGGATATTCACCTCGCTAGACACAGGCAATATGGGTGTAGTGGCCTGCAGGTCGCAGTGCAATTTTCAAGGTCATTCACTGGGCCCACAGTCGTCTCGAGAGTTACCAACCCTGTACTACTTGTTAACTCCAAACCCGCAGCACTTAACACATCTAGCACACGTGTATTGGAATGACACAAAACTATATATATATATATATATATATATATATATATATATATATATATATATATATATATATATATATATATATATATATATGTAGGTAGTAGGCTGGTAGACAGCAACCGCCCAGGGAGGTACTACCGTCCTGCCAAGTGAGTGTAAAACGTAAGCCTGTAATTGTTTTACACGATGGTAGGATTGCTGGTGTTTTTTCTGTCTCATAAACATGCAAGGTTTCAGGTACGTCTTGCTACTTCTGCTTACACTTAGGTCACACTACACATACATGTACAAGCATATGTATACACACCCCTCTGGGTTTTCTTCTATTTTCTTACTAGCTCTTGTTCTTGTTTATTTCCTCTTATCTCCATGGGGAAGTGGAACAGAATTCTTCCTCCGTAAGCTATGCGTGTTGTAAGAGGCGACTAAAATGCCAGGAGCAAGGGGCTAGTAACCCCTTCTCCTGTATATATTACTAAATGTGAAAGGAGAAACTTTTGTTTTTCCTTTTGGGCCACCCCGCCTCGGTGGGATACGGCTGGTGTGTTAAAAAAAAAAAAATATATATATATATATATATATATATATATATATATATATATATATATATATACACACACACATAAGAACACAAGAAAGAAGGAACATTGCAACAGGCCTACTGGCCTATGCGGGGCAGGTCCAATTCCCCTACAGGCTTAGGCTCACTGACCTAGTGACCTTAAGCTCACTGACCGTCTGACCTCACTGACCTTGTGAGGTCAGACACGTCACTTAGGTCCAACTCACACCCACCCACACCCACTCATGTATTTATCCAACTTGTTTTTAAAACTACACAAGGTCTTAGCTTCTATGACGGTACTCGGGAGTTTGTTCCACTCATCCACAACTCTATTACCAAACCAGTGCTTTCCTATATCCTTCCTGAATCTGAATTTTTCCAATTTAAAACCATTGCTGCGAGTCCTGTCTAGGCTAGATATTTTTATCACGCTATTTACATCCCCTTTATTAATTCCTGTTTTCCATTTATACACATCAATCATATCCCCCCCCCTAATTCTACGCCTTTCTAGAGAGTGCAGATTCAGGGACCTCAGTCTATCCTCATAGGGAAGATTTCTGATACATGGGATCAACTTTGTCACCCTCCTTTGTACGTTTTCCAGTGCATTTATATCCATTCTGTAATACGGTGACCAGACCTGTGAGGCATAATCTAAATGAGGCCTAACCAAAGATATATAGAGTTGAAGAACAACCTGAAGACTTCTATTATTTATACTTCTTGATATGAAGCCAAGGATTCTGTTAGCTTTATTGCGAACACTTATGCACTGTCGTCTTGGTTTCAGATTACTGCTAACCAGAACTCCTAAATACTTTTCACAATCCATAAAATTAAGATCTACATTATTTATTTTATATGTGGCATGGTTATTTTCCTGCCAACATTTAGAATTTTGCATTTGTCTATATTAAACTGCATCTGCTACTTCTCCAACTACTGCATCACTCTATTCAAATCATCCTGGAGTGCACTAATGTCCTCATTAGAATGAATTGGACGGCCTGTTTTGGTGTCATCAGCAAATTTGCTCATGTCGCTATTTATTCCCTCATCTATGTCGTTTATGTAGATTGTGAACAACAAGGGACCCAACACTGACCCCTGTGGAACACCGCTTGTGACGTGCCCCCATTCTGATTTCTCCCCATTGATGCAAACTCTCTGCTGCCTATTTGTCAACCATCCCTCTACCCAGGAAAAAATCTCTCCTATTCCGTGTGCCTTAAGTTTCCTCAATAGCCTCTGATGTGGAACTCTATCGAAAGCCTTACTGAAGTCCATATACACGATATCATATTCATTACCATGATCTACCTCCTCAAACACCTTAGTGAAGAAAGTAAATTCGTAAGACAGGAACGCCCCTTGGTAAAACCGTGCTGAGATTCATTAATCAATTTATGACTGGAGCAATCTGACAGGAAATTTAGAGTCAAGTGACTTTCTTGATACGATTCAGGAATGTTTTTTAAAACAGTTTGTGACAGAGCCAACTAGAGGAAATAACCTGCTTGACTTGGTTCTTGCCAGCAGGGAAACGCTAATTAATAATCTTGAGGTTAATGATAAGCTTCGGGAAAGTGATCACAAATCACTCAGTTTTAATATAACATGGAATTCCTCTAATAATGGCAATCAAGTCTCTGTCCCTGACTTCCACTTGGCTGATTTCATAGGACTGAAAAATTACTTGGGTAGGCTGAACTGGAATGACCTGACTATGCGTCAGGTAGGTGGTGATGATTGCCGATATGACGTTTTCCAGGGCATAGTTCTAGCTGCTCAGACAACTTATGTTCCAAATAGGGAAATCAGATCAAGCAAAAATGATCCTAAATGGATGAACAATAGATTAAAACATCTCAGTGGTCAAAAGAGAGGCATATATAGGCAAATCAAAAGAGGAGAGGTGCAATTAAGAAAATATATTCAGTTAAAGATAAAAATAAAAAAGGGAATAAGAAAAGCAAAAAGAGATTATGAGGTTAAAGTTGCAAGAGAATCGAAGACTAACACAAAAGGATTCTTTCAGGTATACAGAAGTAAGATCAGGGACAAGATAGGCCCACTCAAAAGTTACTTGGGTCAGCTCATGGACAGTGATAAGTAAATGTGTAGAATTTTTAACACATACTTCCTCTCAGTTTTTACACAGGAAGATACTAGCGATATTCCAGAAATAATAAATTATGTAGAACAGGATGATGATAAACTATGCACGATTAGGGGCACACGTGACATGGTCCATAGGCAAATAGATAAATTAAAACCTAACAAATCCCCAGGCCCTGATGAACTGTATGCAAGGGTTCTAAAGGAATGTAAAGAGGAGCTTAGCAAACCTCTGGGTAATCTTTTCAACATACCACTACAGACTGGCATGGTGCCAGATAAGTGGAAAATGGCAAATGTGATACCTATTTTCAAAGCAGGTGACAGGTCCTTAGCTTCGAACTATAGACCAATAAGCCTAACCTCTATAGTGGGAAAATTTATGGAATCAATAATTGCCGAGGCAGTTCATAGCCACCTTGAAAAGCATAAATTAATCAACGAATCTCAGCATGGCTTTACAAAGGGGCGTTCCTGCCTTACGAATTTATTAACTTTTTTCACTAAGGTGTTTGAGGAGGTAGATCATGGTAATGAATATGATATTGTGTATATGGACTTCAGTAAGGCTTTTGACAGGGTCCCACATCAGAGACTATTGAGGAAAATTAAGGCACATGGACTAGGAGAAGAAATTTTTTCCTGGATAGAGGCATGGTTGACAAATAGGCAGCAGAGAGTTTGCATAAATGGGGAGAAATCAGAGTGGGGAAGCGTCACGAGCGGTGTTCCACAGGGGTCAGTGTTGGGCCCCCTGTTGTTCACAATCTACATAAACGACATTGATGAGGGCATAAAGAACGTCATAAGCAAGTTTGCCGATGACACCAAAATAGGCCGTCGAATTCATTCTGACGAGGACATTAGAGCACTCCAGGATGATTTGAATAGACTGATGCAGTGGTCGGAGAAGTGGCAGATGCAGTTTAATATAGACAAATGCAAAGTTCTAAATGTTGGACAGGAAAATAATCATGCCACATATAAACTAAATAATGTAGATCTTAATATTACGGATTGCAAAAAAGATTTAGGAGTTCTGGTTAGCAGTAATCTGAAACCAGGACAACAGTGCATAAGTGTTCGCAATAAAGCTAACAGAATCCTTGGCTTCATATCAAGAGGTATAAATAATAGGAGTCCTCAGGTTGTTCTTCAACTCTATATATCCTTGGTTAGGCCTCATTTAGATTATGTTGCACAGTTTTGGTCACCGTATTACAGAATGGATATAAATGCTCTGGAAAACATACATAGGAGGATGACAAAGTTGATCCCATATATCAGAAATCTTCCCTGTGAGGATAGACTGAGGGCTCTGAATCTGCACTCTCTAGAAAGGCGTAGAACCAGGGGGGATATGATTGAGGTGTATAAATGGAAGACAGGAATAAATAAAGGGGATGTAAATAACGTGCTGAAAATATCTAACCTAGACAGGACTCGTAGCAATGGTTTTAAGTTGGAAAAATTCAGATTCAGGAAGGATATAGGAAAGTACTGGTTTGGTAATAGAGTTATGGATGAGTGGAACAAACTCCCAAGTACAGTTATAGAGGCTAAAACGTTGTGTAGTTTTAAAGGTAGGTTAGATAAATACATGAGTGGGTGTGGGTGGGTGTGAGTTGGACCTAATTAGCTTGTACTACTAGATCAGTTCCCGTGTTCCTTTGGTGAATGTGACCTGACCTGACTAGGTTGGGGCATTGGCTTAAGCCTGTAGGAGACTTGGACCTGCCTCGCATGGGCCAGTAGGCCTGTTGCAGTGTTCCTTCTTTCTTATGTTCTTAATTAAGTGGACGTGAGACATGAGAGAGCGGAATGGATGGCGTGCATATTTTTGGACAGTATGAGGCGTTCGATACAGTACCATACAAAAGAGTGGGATAAAAATTAGAGGAGCAAGCAGGAATAACAGGGAAGACAGTACAGTAGATCAAGCAATGCTTAACAGGAATTAAACAACTAGTTATTTTCCAGGAAGAGGTGTCGAAATGGGCAAGTGTGACAAGTGTATACATCAACCAGATTGCCTCCCCAGCAAACACGCATCTGGCAAATCCAAGATCAACTTTCAGGAATCTTAACAAGGAGTCATTCACAACACGGCATATGCTAAAACTAACATGGAGTATGCAGAACCAGAATGGAACCCACACTAGATAAAGCATGGCAAGAAGTAGGGGAAACAGTGCCGAAGTTAACAACAAGACCAGTCACAGGGTTAATGGGTATGAACTCTGAGGAGACCAAAGAAGCTAAACCTCACGACATTGGAGGACAGAAGAACCAGGGTGACAGGATAATGACGTTCAAAATACTGAGACCAATTGATAGGGTAGACAGGGACAAACTGCTCATCTGGAAATCGAAGAGAAGCCTTCAGGAATCTCTACAGTCTTTCCAGGTCCTTCATACAACACTGGTCAGGTCCGTCTTGGATTACGCAGCACCAGTATGAAAATGCATGTTAAGAAACTAAAAAAAAAATGTAGCAGTATGCAACAAGGCTTTCCAGAGCTAAGAGGCAAGAACCACGTGGAGAGAGTAACGGAAAATATTCTAACGACATTGGAGGACAGAACCAGGGGAGACATGATAACAGCATGCAAAGTACTCAGGGAAATTGATAGGGTACACTTAGACTGTTTGAGAAGCGAGAAACGGAAATCCGAGGGACACGCCTGGAAGTTCAAGACACAAACGAGCCACAGGGATGTTAGGATGTATTTCTTCAATGTCAGAGTGGTAGGAAAGTGGAATGATCATGGTGAGGAAGTGGTGGAAACAGACATAGTTCTAAGAGGAGGTACACTAGGCCCACGAGGCTATGAGGGGTTAAACCTGGAGAGTGGCAAGTTAAGAGAAGAGAGCCAGGAGCTGAAATTCGACCCCTGCAACCACTAATTGGTGAGTACAAATAGGTAAGTGTACACACACACACACATACACACATACACACACACACACACACGCACATACACACATCGTTCAAGACACTGTACACTGTGTATGTTAGGCCCATACTGGAGTATGCAGCACCAGTCTGGAACCCACACCTGGTCAAGCACGTCAGGAAGTTAGAGAAAGTACAAAGGTTTGCAACAAGGCTAGTTCCAGAGCTCAGGGGAATGTCGTACGAGGAAAGGTTGAAGGAAATCGGACTGACAACACTGGAGGACAGAAGGGTCAGGGGAGACATGATAATGACATACAAGATACTTCGGGGAATAGACAAGGTGGACAGAGACAGGATGTTCCAGAGATGGGACACAGAAACAAGGGGTCACAATTGGAAGCTGAAGACTCAGACGAGTCACAGGGACGTTAGGAAGTATTTCTTCAGTCATAGAGTCGTCAGGAAGTGGAATAGCCTAGCAAGTGAAGTAGTGGAGGCAGGAACCATACATAGTTTTAAGAAGAGGTATGACAAAGCTCAGGAAGCAGAGAGGGAGAGGACCTAGTAGCGATCAGTGAAGAGGCGGGGCCAGGAGCTGAGTCTCGACCCCTGCAACCACAATTAGGTGAGTACAATTAGGTGAGTACACATACACGACAACCAGCACGGATTCATGGAAGGCAAATCCTGTGTTATAAACCTTTTGGAGTTTTGTGACAAGGTAACAGAAGTAAGACACGAGAGAGAGGGGTGGGTTGATTGTATTTTCCTGGACTGCAGGAAGGCCTTCGACACAGTTCCCCACAAGAGATTAGTGCAGAAGCTGGAGGATCAGGCGCGTATAACAGGAAGGGCACTGCAATGGATCAGAGAATACCTGACAGGGAGGCAACAACGAGTCATGGTACGTGATGAGGTATCACAGAGGGCGCCTGTGACAAGCGGGGTCCCACAGGGGTCAGTCCTAGGACCAGTGCTATTTTTGATATATGTGAATGACATGATGGAAGGGATAGACTCTGAAGTGTCCCTGTTCGCGGATGATCCGAAGTTAATGAGAAGAATTAAATCAGACGAGGATCAGTCTCGACTACAAAGAGACCTAGACAGGCTGGACACGTGGTCCAGCAACTGGCTTCTCGGATTCAACCTTGCCAAATGCAAAGTCTTGAAGACTGGGGAAGGGCAAAGAAGACCGCAGACAGAGTATAGGCTAGGTGGACAAAGACTGCAAACCTCACTCAAGGAGAAAGATCTTGGGATGACCGTAACACCGAGCATGTCTCCGGAGGCACACATTAACCAGATAACTGCTGCAGCATATGGGCGCCTGGCTAACCTGAGAATAGCGTTCCGATACCTTAGTAAGGAATTATTCAAGACACTGTACACTGTACGTCAGGCCCATACTGGAGTATGCAGCACAGTTTGGAACCCACACCTGGTCAATCACGTCAAGAAATTAGAGAAAGTACAAAGGTTTGCAACAAGGCTAGTTCCGGAGCTCAGGGGAATGTCCTACGAAGAAAGGTTGAGGGAAATCGGACTGACGACACTGGAGGACAGGAGGGTCAGGGGAGACATGATAACGACATACAAAATACTGCGTGGAATAGATAAGGTGGACAGAGACATTATGTTCCTGAGATGGGACACAAAAACAAGGGGTCACAATTGGAAGCTGAAGACTCAGACGAGTCAGAGGGATTTTAGGAAGTATTTCTTCAGTCACAGAGTCGTCAGGAAGTGGAATAGCCTAGCAAGTGAAGTAGTAAATAACAAAAAGGCACAATACCGTGACTGGAACGATACACAAATAACCCGCACATAAAAGAGAGAAGCTTACGACGACGTTTCGGTCCGACTTGGACCATTGACAAAGTCACACTGTGACCGAAACGAAACGTAACGTCGTCGTAAGCTTCTCTCTTTTATGTGCGGGTTATTTGTGTAAGTGATGTAGTGGAGGCAGGAACCATACATAGTTTTAAGACGAGGTATGACAAATCTCAGGAAGCAGAGAGAGAGAGAGAGAGAGAGAGAGAGAGAGAGAGAGAGAGAGAGAGAGAGAGAGAGGACCTAGTAGCGATCAGTGAAGAGGCGGGGCCAGGAGCTGAGTCTCGATCCCTGCAACCACAATTAGATGAGTACACACACACGGCCAAGCATCTTTGTTCGTGACGATAAAAATCACACTAATATTTTAATTCTATATTTAATTTAAACAGAAGCGTGAGTGTGGCTGCTTATAAAAAGATGGCCAGCGAGGCCTCTTGTGTGAAGAAAAAAGGAGAGAAGATCCTTGGGCAAACTGCCAATGTGTCATCACCCTTTTATTTGTATTGTATTTGGACACAAAAAAATGCCTATACTCATCAGACACGCTATCCCATCCCATTCCATCCCATCCCATCCCATCCCATCCCCTCCCCTCCCCTCCCCTCCCCTCCCCTCCTCTCCTCACATACACACATACCGACCGGGTTTGTTGCTATATATGTAGCTGTTATGATATAGAGAGCCAACATTTTACCTCGGTTATAAAAGCTTTTAAACTGTGTTCACTGCTCACTAAATCTGGAGAATATATGTTCTTCTCACAGTTGCCAGATATGGAAGGTAGGTTATAATAATGTAAACATCACCAGTTGTTCCTTCCTTCCCTTCCCTTCCCAACACCCTATTGTTCATCCTCCTCACCGCTCGTCTCCCGTCGTCCACCCCGTCCCACCGTCCTCCCGTTGTATCTCCTCCCACCGTCCCACCGTCGGCAGTTCCTTGCCGCCTCCATCCAGCACCCAGGGTGACCCAGGACCTGAGTATCGTCCTCTGAGCCAGAGTACGTGGCAGTGCTCGCCTATCTCCTGGGAGCTTCTGTGAATCCTTCGTATTTTGAGGGTTATACACGTAATGAGGCGCTCTTGCTGTCATGGGTGGGCAGAGCACCTACACATTCACCCCTTGTGTGTGTGTATACTCACCTATTTGTAGTCACCTATTGTGTACTGTCACCTACCTGTGGTTGCAGGGGTCGTTTCACAGCTCCTGGCCCCGCCTCTTCGCTGGTCGCTGCTAGGTCCACTCCCTGCTGTATAAGCTTTATCGTGTGTGTGTGTGTGTGTGTGTGTGTGTACTCACCTAATTGTACTCACCTAATTGTGGTTGCAGGGGTCGAGACACAGCTCCTGGTCCCGCCTCTTCACTGACCGCTACTGGGTCCTCCCTCTCCCTGCTCCATGAGCTTTATCATACCTCGTCTTAAAAACTATGTATGGCTCCTGCCTCCACTACCTCGCTTGCCAAACTATTCCACTTCCTAACAACTCTGTAGCTGAAGAAATACTTCCTAACATCCCTTTGACTCATCTGAGTCTTCAGCTTCCAATTGTGACCCCTTGCTTCTGTGTCCCATCTCTGGAACATCATGTCTTTGTCCACCTCGTCTATTCCACGCAGTATTTTGTATGTCGTTATCATGTCTCCCCTGACCCTCCTGTCCTCCAGTGTTGTCAGACCGATTTCCCTTAACCTTTCGTCGTAGGACATTCCCCTTAGCTCTGGAACCAGCTTTGTTGCAAACATTTGCACTTTCTCTAATTTCCTGACGTGTTTGACCGGCTGTGGGTTCCAAGCCGGTGCTACGTACTCAAGCATGGGCCTGACGTATACAGTGTATAAAGTCTTGAACGATTCCTTACTGAGGTACTGGAACGCTATTCTCAGGTTTGCCAAGCGCCCATATGCCGCAGCTGTTATCTGGTTAATGTGTGCTTCTGGCGACGTACTCGGTATTATACTCACCCCTAGATCTTTCTCCTTGAGTGAAGTTTGCAGTCTTTGGCCGCCTAGCCTATACTCTGTCTGCGGTCTTCTTTGCCCTTCTCCGATCTTCATGACTTTGCATTTGGCGGGGTTAAATTCTAGGAGCCAGTTGCTGGACCACGCGTCCAGGCTGTCCAGGTCTTTTTGTAGACCTGTCTGGTCAGCGTCTGATTTAATTCTCCTCATTAACTTCACATCATCTGTAAACAGGGACACATCTGAGTCTATCCCTTCCATCATAGCGTTCACTTATACCAAGAATAGCACTGGTCCCAGGACTGTGTGTGTGTGTTTTTTTTTTTGTGTGTGTGTGTGTGTGTGCAACCGCGCGTGTGTGTTCACGTAATAATATTCGCATGTATGTGGTTACCGGCGTCGAGTCTCGGCTGCTGGTTGTTAGGTAAGACACATATGCAACAGTTAGGTATCTTTATTTCGAAACGTTTCGCCTACACAGTAGGCTTCTTCAGTCGAGTACAGAAAAGTTGATAGAAGCAGAAGATACTTGAAGACGATGTAATCAGTCCATCACCCTTAAAGTTTTGAGGTGGTCAGTCCCTCAGTCTGGAGAAGAGCATTGTTCCGTTGTCTGAAACAATATCTTACCTAACAATCTGTCGGTATTTTATACCATTTTAATGTTCACTCGGCTGCTGGTGCTGTGGACCTGCCTCTTGCCACTTGCTAGGTTTACTCTCTCTCAGCCTCGTGGGCCCTCTCATACTTATTCTTATAACTATGCATACAGCCTCCTCTCATTAATTCTTCTTGCAGGTCATTCCACTCCCTGACCACTTTCAAAGCTAAATAACACCTGATATCCCTGTGACTCATCTGTGTCTTTAGCTTCCTACTGTGCTCTAATGTTCGTTACCCGCCTCTGTAATAGCCTATCCTTGTTCGCCCTATCAAATCATCTAAGTATTTTGTACGTCGTTATCACGTCTCCCCTGATTCTTCTATCTAATATCGTCAGCTCCCTCATAGGCTATTTCCCTTAGCTCTGAAACAAGTCTCTTCTCAATGTATTCCTCTGCACTTTCTCCAGTTTCTTAATATGCTTTATCAGAAGAGTGCCACATGCTGAAGCTGCTATCTCCAAGAAGGGTCCCTGATATGTCATATATAAGGCCATGAATGACTCTTTGTTAAGATTTCTAACAGCTAGTCTTAGATTTATTAAACGAACGCTCGTCTCAGGGGCGATGTGCTTGGCACCATGCTTACCCAAAGGCATTTTCCTTGAATAAGGTTGGCATCCTATTTTCCTGAGGCTATACTCAGTGTCCGTTCTTCTTACCCCTTTCCCAATTTTCATAACCTTGCATTTACTGGGGTTGAATTCCAATAGCCACTTGTCTGACTAATCCTACAATTTGCCCAGGTTCATTTGTAGCCTTTTCCTGAATCGGTACTGATGGGTTTGTGAGGTGGGTGTGAGCTGTTGGGTGGGTGCTGGAGGGCGTGTTTATTGGCTTACGTGTGCTGATGAGCGGGTGCTGGGCGTGTGTTGGTGAGCGTGTGTGCTGGTGGGCGTGTGCGCTGGTGGGCGTGTGCGCTGGTGGGCGTGTGTGCTGGTGCCGTGGGAGGGACACCGATCACCAGTGTCCAGAGCCCTGCTATCCCTAACGTCTGTTGTCACGGCCTCACACTGGCTGTTTGCTTAATGAAATCACATGTATGAGGGCCCGGACTTGTGCAAAAGCGAGTGAGCACTCGAGTGTGTGTGTGGGAGCGTCTGGCTTCAGGCAGCTGGCCCTCCCATCACCGGGTCTTCACCATTATAGCAGGGAGCGGTAAGGGCCAACAACCTGCCTAGAGTTCGCCAAGAAAAGGAAATATGACGGTAAATTACAGCGGAGGCAGCGAAGGGCGGCTTTGGCGGCTTGGTGAAGGCGGAGGCAGGAGAGCGGCCAGAGTGACCAGCGGACGGCAAGTGGGGGGCAATCCTGCACTAGTTTACTTGACGAGTTTGCTTGGCAAGTT
Organism: Cherax quadricarinatus; assembly: GCF_038502225.1. Lineage (NCBI taxonomy): Eukaryota > Metazoa > Arthropoda > Malacostraca > Decapoda > Parastacidae > Cherax > Cherax quadricarinatus. The sequence continues at coordinate 29,529,811 of NC_091295.1, forward strand.
TACCTGAGAGTCTCGAGTACAATCCAGCACAATACCTTCGTCCCTTCTCACTAATTGGCTGTCCTGGAGCCCTTGGGCTCCTCGCTCCTGCCCGCTCAGCCTCGCCCACCTGTTTGCTCTACACATTTTTCCTACCAACGACTAATTCACAAAAAATCCAAACGCATTTGCAACACGACAAAAATGTCGTATTCCTCAACAGAATTCTATTACCAAAATAAAAGTAAGGCCAAGCCATTCTGGTCGCCTCTGGAAAAGAAGGAAGTCGAAAGCAAAATAATGTGTGCAAAGATGGATTTATCTTATTGTTCTTACTCTAAGTTCAGGAGCAGAGAGGCTGCTGGAGGGCGCTGTTACGGCGGGTGTCCAGAAGCAAGGAGCAGCCTAGTTCTTGGAAGCTGACACGTGAGGCCCACGTTTACCCTTTATTCCGCGTGTGTGTCAAAGCTCAGCTTTGACGCTCACACAGGCTGTTGTAAGGTGACGCTTGTCGCAGTGTTGATCTACACCCGGTGTACAGTCCCAGTACCTCCCTGGGAGGAGGTGGCGGGAGGGGTGTTGCCTGCATGGAACCTAAACCAGTAGGTGACTGCTACCCTTACAGTGACAACACCTGTGGCTGCTACACTTACAGTGACAACACCTGTGGCTGCTACACTTACAGTGACAACACCTGTGGCTGCTACACTTACAGTGACAACACCTGTGGCTGCTACACTTACAGTGACAACACCTGTGGCTGCTACCCTTACAGTGACAACACCTATGGCTGTTACCCTAACAGTGACAACACCTGTGGCTGCTACCCTAACATTGACAACACCTGTGGCTGCTACCCTTACAGTGACAACACCTGTGGCTGCTATCCTTACAGTTACAACACCTGTGGTTGCTACCCTTACAGTGACAACACCTCTGACTGCTACCCTTATTGTGACAACACTTCTGACTGCTACCCTTACTGTGACAATACTCGTGGCTGCTACCCTAACAGTGACAACACCTGTAGCTGTTACCCTTACTGTGACAATACCTGTGGCTGCTACCCTTACTGTGACAATACTTGTTGCTGCTACCCTTACAGTGACAACACCTGTGGCTGCTACCCTTACTGTGACAATACTAGTGGCTGCTACCCTTACTGTGACAATACTAGTGGCTGCTACCCTTACTTTGACAATACTTGTGGCTGCTACCCTTACTGTGACAATACTTGTGGCTGCTACCCTTACTGTGACAATACCTGTGGCTGCTACCCTTACTGTGACAATACTCGTGGCTGCTACCCTTACTGTGACAATACTTGTGGCTGCTACCCTTACTGTGACAATACTTGTGGCTGCTACCCTTACTGTGACAATACTTGTGGCTGCTACCCTTACTGTGACAATACTCGTGGCTGCTACCCTTACTGTGACAATACTTGTTGCTGCTACCCTTACAGTGACAACACCTGTGGCTGCTACCCTTACTGTGACAATACCTGTGGCTGCTACCCTTACTGTGACAATACTTGTGGCTGCTACCCTTACTTTGACAATACTTGTGGCTGCTACCCTTACTGTGACAATACTCGTGGCTGCTACCCTTACTGTGACAATACTTGTGGCTGCTACCCTTACTGTGACAATACTTGTGGCTGCTACCCTTACTGTGACAATATTCGTGGCTGCTACCCTTACTGTGACAATACTCGTGGCTGCTACCCTAACAGTGACAACACCTGTGGCTGCTACCCTTACTGTGACAATACCTGTGGCTGCTACCCTTACTGTGACAATACTTGTGGCTGCTACCCTTACTTTGACAATACTTGTGGCTGCTACCCTTACTGTGACAATACTCGTGGCTGCTACCCTTACTGTGACAATACTTGTGGCTGCTACCCTTACTGTGACAATACTTGTGGCTGCTACCCTTACTGTGACAATATTCGTGGCTGCTACCCTTACTGTGACAATACTCGTGGCTGCTACCCATACTGTGACAATACTCGTTGCTGCTACTCTTACTGTGACAATACTCGTGGCTGCTACCCTTACTGTGACAATACTCGTGGCTGCTACCCTTACTGTGACAATACTTGTGGCTGCTACCCTTACTGTGACAATACTCGTGGCTGCTACTCTTACTGTGACAATACTCGTGGCTGCTACCCTTACTGTGACAATACTCGTGGCTGCTACCCTTACTGTGACAATACTTGTGGCTGCTACCCTTACTGTGACAATACTCGTGGCTGCTACCCTTACTGTGACAATACTTGTGGCTGCTACCCTTACTGTGACAATACTCGTGGCTGCTACCCTTACTGTGACAATACTCGTGGCTGCTACCCTTACTGTGACAATACTTGTGGCTGCTACCCTTACTGTGACAATACTTGTGGCTGCTACCCTTACTGTGACAATACATGTGACTGCTACCCTTACTGTGACAATACTCGTGGCTGCTACCCTTACTGTGACAATACTTGTGGCTGCTACCCTTACTGTGACAATACTTGTGGCTGCTACCCTTACTGTGACAATACTCGTGGCTGCTACCCTTACTGTGACAATACTCGTGGCTGCTACCCTTACTGTGACAATACTTGTGGCTGCTACCCTTACTGTGACAATACTCGTGGCTGCTACCCTTACTGTGACAATACTCGTGGCTGCTACCCTTACTGTGACAATACTTGTGGCTGCTACCCTTACTGTGACAATACTTGTGGCTGCTACCCTTACTGTGACAATACTCGTGGCTGCTACCCTTACTGTGACAATACTCGTGGCTGCTACCCTTACTGTGACAATACTCGTGGCTGCTACCCTTACTGTGACAATACTTGTGGCTGCTACCCTTACTGTGACAATACTTGTGGCTGCTACCCTTACTGTGACAATACTTGTGGCTGCTACCCTTACTGTGACAATACTTGTGGCTGCTACCCTTACAGTGACAATACTCGTGGCTGCTACCCTTACTGTGACAATACTTGTGGCTGCTACCCTTACTGTGACAATACTCGTGGCTGCTACCCTTACTGTGACAATACTCGTGGCTGCTACCCTTACTGTGACAATACTCGTGGCTGCTACCCTTACTGTGACAATACTTGTGGCTGCTACCCTTACTGTGACAATACTTGTGGCTGCTACCCTTACTGTGACAATACTTGTGGCTGCTACCCTTACTGTGACAATACTCGTGGCTGCTACCCTTACTGTGACAATACTTGTGGCTGCTACCCTTACTGTGACAATACTTGTGGCTGCTACCCTTACTGTGACAATACTCGTGGCTGCTACCCTTACTGTGACAATACTCGTGGCTGCTACCCTTACTGTGACAACACTCGTGGCTGCTACCCTTACTGTGACAACACTCGTGGCTGCTACCCTTACTGTGACAACACTCGTGGCTGCTACCCTTACTGTGACAACACTCGTGGCTGCTACCCTTACTGTGACAACACTCGTGGCTGCTACCCTTACTGTGACAATACTCGTGGCTGCTACCCTTACTGTGACAACACTCGTGGCTGCTACCCTTACTGTGACAACACTCGTGGCTGCTACCCTTACTGTGACACTCGTGGCTGCTACCCTTACTGTGACAACACTCGTGGCTGCTACCCTTACTGTGACAACACTCGTGGCTGCTACCCTTACTGTGACAACACTCGTGGCTGCTACCCTTACTGTGACAACACTCGTGGCTGCTACCCTTACTGTGACAACACTTCCTGGACTTCCAAACTCATATGCTTTAAAATAAAATAATATAAAATTTATTTCTATAAAGAATGATTTATAGTCGGTACAGAAAAGGTAACTTTAATGACATAATTCACTGAAATCTCCTGGTTATGCAGAGTATTTCGGGCAGCCTTAAAATAACAGATAACTAGACTCGACTACTTATAACTAATAGTAGAACTTTTGCAAGAACAATTTGCTGGGAGTTTTGGTAAGACAATTCGCTATAACACGTGTGGAGGTTATTAATGTTGGTCAAATACAAACGCAGGTACGAATCTCAATTTCAGTATTACTACACAGGGTATACAATGAACTGAAGACCCAGAGAATGCATAGCATCTCGGGCAAAAACTTAACCTATACTGTACTTAAAATTTATTCATTTAATTCATGATAAAAATCACAATAATATAGAGTTGTTAAATTTAGCAGAGCGGTTACTTTAATTACAATACAAAGATGAGATAGTATATTTTTGTAGTCATATATGGGAGTTAGAGGAAGGCTGGAAGAAGAACAGGGATTGAGTTGGATGAAAACAGCAGAGTTCAGGTCTCTCACATAGTATACTGCTGTCGAGATCACTATAAAGTAATGAGGTGTTTTTCATAACAATAGTTTTAAAGAGATTGGCAGACAGGGGACCTTCATAATCTTCAAGCACTGAGACCCAGAGTTTAGAACCTCAAGGGATGGATGTGCTAGACTCACAAACTCACGCATCGGACTTAAAAATATCGTAACTAGAAATAAGGGGTTATGAAACTAAAGACTTTTGAAACTACCTAATATCTCAAGTAAATTGTCTACATATTAAAAAAAAAAGAATGTTAACGACTCTCCAATGATACTAACGGGACTTAATTATGCCTAGTAAATAACAAGTATACAAGAGTAACGGGAAATGATTCTTGAGGAGAAAGATCAAAGGGGATACTTCACTAGGATCATTAAAGTAGAAGGAACAGGGGTAGGTGATACATAACGCTTTATAAAGCTCTATACAGAGCGCAGCGTTAACCTTAAAGGCTTACTCTGCATCCTTTATCTTCTTAAGTAAATGCAAAATATGTTATCTCGCCAGAGAAATTATGTTAGTTGAACATAGGAAAAAACACACAGAGAAGTAAGCTACTTCCTTTTTTTTTTTTTTTACTGGACCTAATAAATGCATCATATAATGAGACTCGGTTACTGACTTAGTTAAAAATAACGGGTTTTGAAACTGTAACCGAGAGATTTTGTACTAACGAGTAGTGAATGTAACTCACCTTGAAACCAACGAGTAGCGAACAGCTCACCTTGAAACCAACGAGTAGTGAACGTAACTGAGTTAACACTGAATAATGAACGCAACTTGACGTTGAAACTAACGATTAGTGAACGTAAAGGAAGTTAAAACTAACGAACGACGAGCATAACTGGTGTTGAAACTAAAGATCAGTGAACGTGTGTAAACACTAACATAGCGTGTTTAATAATTCATGCAAGACAAAAAAAAAAAGTTTTCAGACAATTCAGATCATCGTTAAACTAGAGAATGTGAAACAAAAAAAAAATAAAATGTTATAAACTGCTTTGAAAACTGCCGATGCTTTCACCGAGGGAAGGAATGCCAAAGGCGAAGAAAGGTGGTCTTAGGAAGTAAAGTAATAATAACGTTTATGGTGTGCATAAGTAGACTCAAAAATATATTGTTCCTTGGAGCCATCAGTCATTTACGAGGCGATAAATTCGAGATCAAAGAGAGCTCCTATAGGATTACGAAGGGAGCTCACTTGGATCTGACGAAGAGCGTGGATAATGCTACAACAAAGTCTTGTACGTCTCTTCTCTGAGACAGAGAGCTCATAGGTAAGTTTATTGAGCCACGGGTACACATAAGTACTATTATCACATGTGTCTAATTCATAATATACAGTCAGAAGACAGCATGGCATTCCTTCCACCTCAACTTTCGATAAGGTGACTGACACTAATACTCCCGTTTCACCTTTTTATATTTTCCATCCGAGGCAGATATCTGTATTTTTCCTTGTGATGCTGACTTAGCTCCTGGTCCTCTTGACTCCTACGCTGACACCTGGACGCTGGGTTACCTTGACGCGGTGGTGTGGTGTGCGTGCTTCGTGCCTAAGGGGCAGGGGCCTCTTCTCTGGGAGGGAGCAACCCTTCCCTCAGGGTGCTTACCTAAGACCCCAGCATCACTTTCGGCATAAATGGTGGGGATGTTTCCCCTTCCATCTAAATTTCCCAACACTGCTGATAGCTTGGAACGAATTATGCATATGGATTGTGGAATGTGAAAAAATACTCTAAACAGTTTTACCATCTTTGTAATTATGATTTATGTAACGTGAGAGTGAACTGGTCACTATAGCAGCAGTTTGAAAGTGTAAATCTTAAATTATGATTACAAAAAACATAAATGTAGCATTAGAACTGGACAAGAGTCTAATGGTCTGTTTATTCATGTGAAAGATTTTAACCACCCAATTGACTATGAAACAGCTGAGAAGGTTGTATCAAGCAGGTCAACAGTTGAACGTAATATAATCGAATCTTGCAGCACACAAAAAATAGTATTAACTGAAATGTGAATATAAGTTCAGGGTTATATAAATTAGATTAATTTATAATCAATATAATTTGTGAGGATTATAAACTATGTTGACAAAGTTCCCCTTCACCTAACAAGAAAGTTTTCTTGACATGTGACCTGACTAAATCGCTTAACACTCCTTCATAATGTGAGAAATAAATGCTTGAAATTGAACTATTTTTTTCACTGGTTATTTTGCTTATTAAGATATCACCTGTTTCTTGTGAACTTGAAAGTTTATTGAAAAGCAAAGAAAACACATTTTTTTTCATGTATCTGAAGCGTTCAAAATAAAGTATAACTATAAAAAGAAAACTAACAATAATGATAACATTTTTATTACGTGTGTTATTGTGACAGATTTAGTTTAGTTTCTCCCATATCAAAAATAAAAATAGAAAAAAAACAAAAACATAAACTAATCTTTATTAAAGGAAAGTAGAGCGTTAAAATTCAGATGAAACTACGATAAAAAAAAAACGAAAATGATGATAAATCATGGTTGTACGGTGCAAGGTGCAGCGTAAGTCGCAACAATTATTTTTAGCCCACCCTCTTAATAACAGTGAATATTTTACTGTTGTTAAGTCAGTTAAATTGGTGACTTCACGAATCTTAAGCTGAAATTAACTGACTATTACGTGCTCACTGGATCCCCGTTTTCTGTCCACAAGTCAAATTTTTTTCCTGTCTATGTTGGATTTATTGCCGTTGTGGTATAAATGGTTTATACTGATTGAAAGACAACAAGCTAGTATAATTAAGGATAACTGAACTTAATGTAGACCGAGAAATTTCCTGTTAAGAGGATAAGGTTTAAGTTCTTTGTGACAAGTTCACTGACGACTCCTTCCCACACTGTGACCACTGACGACTCCTTCCCACACTGTGACCACTGACGACTCCTTCCCACACTGTGACCACTGACGACTCCTTCCCACACTGTGACCACTGACGACTCCTTCCCACACTGTGACCACTGACGACTCCTTCCCACACTGTGACCACTGACGACTCCTTCCCACACTGTGACCACTGACGACTCCTTCCCACACTGTGACCACTGACGACTCCTTCCCACACTGTGACCACTGACGACTCCTTCCCACACTCTACTAGAAGTTTCATTGTTTGCAGGGATAACTTTTATTTTATTATTTTTACAGTGATGGAAAATGGACAGAAAATTAGAAACTTATTTTGTCTTTTGCGTACACAGGTGGTGGTGCTTGCTTGTCCTTACACACCATACACAACACAGGTGGAGGTGCTTGTCCTCACACACCGTACACAACACAGGTGGTGGTGCTTGCTTGTCCTTACACACCATACACAACACAGGTGGAGGTGCTTGTCCCCACACACCGTACACAACACAGGTGGTGGTGGTGCTCACACACCGTACAAAACACAGGTGGTGGTGGTGCTCACACACCGTACACAACACAGGTGTCACGGCAGTGGGGGTGAGTCACTCGAGGGAATGACGTTGACAAGGTTGGGTGGAGAGCCACGTCACATTCCGCGGCCACGTCAGAACCTGTGATACACTGTGTTGTGTTCTCAAGGCAGTGTGCTAGCCCTCTCCTCCTGTATCCTCACCAAGCCTAGGACTCCTCCCAGCACCTGCCCCAGAACCCCTTCGTGAATCATCTGTGCATAGCACATGTAAACCAGATGATTTTTAACTAAAGAACCGTGACATCACTTGGCAAAGACTCATTTCAGGAGATACTTGTGTTTCCTCACTAATAAACCACCAACCCACCGAACACTTTGAATATTACAGTCTCCAATTTAAATAGCGATGATATATCAATATACCTAAGGATTTTGTTGTATTTTTTATAGGCTTTTGTAGTCTACACTGCCTACCTCTCACATGCGTCTGCACTATGGGCCGTCACAACTGAAAACCTTATAGGAGTTCTGAAAATCTAGGTTTATGCATCTGTCGCTTTGTACAATCAGCTCCCTTATAAAACTCCTCTATATAGTGCAATTTATTTGCAAATGCAATTGAAATAAATCGAAGTGAATAGAACATCTAAGGCCTGCATCATATGTCCTATTAAATTCTGGATGCACCTTTTTTCAGTTGTATTTTGCAAAGAATCACACACGCTGGAGATTACCTTAATAAGAGCACTTACTGTACATAATAAAAATATAAAATAAATGAATCACTATTTGTTAAACGACTGATTTCCTTCCCCGATTGCCATATTGTGAAATTTTAATTTATTCATAACATTAAATGCCAAGTTGCATATATAGTTACATGAACATAAAGTTGGTAGAATTACCGACAATATGTAAAGTAAAAGGACACAAGTGCAACTAATGTGACATTTATTGTGGCAACGTTTCGCTCTCCAGGAGCTTTATCAAGCCATTACAAACAATACATGGACACAGAGGGTATATAAAGGCTCAGAGTGAGGTGTAATACTAGTGAGGTACCATTTCGATGTTCACTAGTGGTAGTAGTAGTAGTAGTAGTAGTAGTGGTATTGACTACCACTCTACCTGTCTACCTCTACAGGTAAACAGGTAAGATTATGTAAGCTAATCTAATTCTTGATAGTTGCTAGGAAGTTAGAACATAAGATTCCCATATAAGAACATAAGAACCTAAGAATGGAGAAACACTGCAGAAGGCCCACTGGCCCATGCGAGGCAGGTCCTTATCAAAACGACTACTACCTACAGACACTGCAACACAAGGGTATCTTGGTACAGACTTGGAACCACTTCAACAACCTCTACTAGTGAGAAAGGCTGGATTTGAGAGGGACCTGACCTCTCAGTGTCTACATTCTTACTCCACTAGTGAACTACGTCTCATCTCCTGGCGCTATATAAGGCTCCATCCTATCACTTCAACTCAGTTCTACACTCCTCTCTAGCTCTAAACGTCGCATGTCCCTTCCTTCCCGCTCACCCCACCGGAGTCCCAACAGAAGAGCCTGAATTTCTCTTCTCAATATCTGTCCCACGATCGCCTCGCTGCTGGGTTAAGCCCTGGCTCTATTTCTACGACTAAGAACACTCCTCTCCAGCACTGCTCTTCGTCTGTCCCGTCTTCCCCGCTCATCCCATTTGGGATCTTACCTGAACTTTCGTTCGTTCGTTACTTCAACTCCATATTATTCCAGACAATGGAACAATACTCTTCTCCAGACTGAGGGACTGACCACCTCAAAACTTTAAGGGTGATGGACTGATTACATCGTCTTCAAGTATCTTCTGCTTCTTTCAACTTTGCTGTACTCGACTGAAGAAGCCTACTGTGTAGGCGAAACGTTTCGAAATAAAGATACCTAACTGTTGCATATGTGTCTTACCTAAACAACCTGTCGGTATTTTATACCATTTTATTGTTCACTGTTGTCTTGGTTTCAGATTACTGCTAACCAGAACTGAAACCAAGATGTTGATGTTTGTACCTCTGAGGAAGTGCTGCTCTCCAAGAACTTTCTAAAAAATGTGGTCAGAGTTTTTATACTTTGTCTTTTACTTCCTTTAATATTCTTTGATACTAGATTGTAAAATGCCAGATAATATTTGCAGCTTAGTGATGAGTCTACGGAAAAACCTCTGCCTGACGCAGGGAAGTCAGGTCAAACTTAGCTATTTTAAAATTTGTTAATTTCAGATGTAATTAATTTTGTATTCCTTAAAACAGTTATGTTCGTGACACTGCATTCTAGATCAACGTTTATAATGCATTTTTAATCTAATTCACCGTTTAAAACGCATTTTTAGATATACTTATTCACCGTTTATGATGCATTTTAGATACTCTAATTCACCGTTTATAACGCATTTTTAGATATACTTATTCACCGTTTATGATGCATTTTAGATATTCTAATTCGCCGTTTATAATTATTTTTTACATATTCTAATTGTGGTATTGGTTTTAATCAGTCATTCACATTTCAGGTTTTCTTGAAGGGGCACCTTTAGGTAGATGTCTGCATATATTTTTTCTCTTCCGAGGTTTTTATTTATAACTTGAGAACGCCTCACCCGATCGGCTTCAGATTTTCAACTCGGGTTGGTGTATTAGTAGGGAAATGTTTATGCAACTATTGGCACGTACAAGTGCCCTTTGGTCAATGCCATATAGACCCTTCCTTGTTTTGGTTTCTATACGACAACTTGAGAAAGCCTTTTCTGAGAGGAGAATGAGATTATACATAGTGATAAATTAGACACGTGCAACTCTTGGGTATCTTTATTAAGGAAACGTTTCGCCACACAGTGGCTTCATCAGTCCATACACAGGAGAAGCTTCTCCTGTGTATGGACTGATGAAGCCACTGTGTGGCGAAACGTTTCCTTAATAATGATACCCAAAAGTTGCACATGTGTCTAATTTATCAACGTGTCGGTTCTGTGAACCATTCATCTACAATCATACATAGTAAACTGCAGTAGATATACCATATATATCAAACTACAGTATATATACCAACATATAAAACAAATTACTTTTATAGTAGGCTTATCTAGTCAGCCTACCTTGAAGAACTGTTCAAGTGTACCAGGAAGGAAGATTGTTGTATGGAATTGAAACTATAATACATAAAATCCATAAGAACTGTTAAACACTAACAACTAAATATTTTTAGTAGTTTTAGACTAGCTAGTTCAGAGAGTTGTAAAGTGTTGTAAATGACCACCACCATGAAAATCTGTGTAGTCTACAGAAATGGTAACAAAGTTATGCCTGGATTGCATGCAATCTCTGTGGTAAATGGTCCCATGGGTCATGCAGAAACACTAAACCAGCAACCACTTTTGATATAAAATCAGAGAAATGTTTTTGGGTCTGCCCCAACGAGATACACCTGTATGAGGAAATTAAATCTATATTAAAAGATAAGAACAACAATAAAATATCCTTCTTGAAAGATATGTCAGTCTGGTATGACAGCTGGGAAAATAAAATGGGTGGGTTGGATGGGGCTGTCTTGGAAGACAGTGCTCCAGAGGGTGCTAGTGTTAACCAGGAGGACAACGCGCCAAGTGGAGACAGGTAAAGACAATGTTATTCAATTTACAGAGGTTCAAAGTAGCGATAATGCTGGAGATGGAACAAAAGGGGATGATGACTCAGGGAATTACCAGTAAAAACTGGTGGAAGCACTAATGTCCATACAGGGGCGGTAGGTAGTGAGGAAACAAAAAAAATGCATCAGTAGGGAATGTAACCACAAAAAATCCTAGCAAACAAAATTCCAATCTATGCAAATTCTATGCCTTGGGTATCTGCAGGCATGATATATCTGGTAAAACATGTGAGACATACACTTTTGACCATCCCAAAATATGCCGCATCCACATGACAACAGGAGGGTGCAACTCCCCTTCCTGTAAATTATTTCACCCCAAAATGTGTCACTAGTTACTCCATAAAAGAAAATGCTACAACGTATATTGCCAGGCACATCATCTAAAGGGAACAAGAAGACACAGACCAGCTGGATTATAGGAAACAAAAGAGGAGGGGAGCCATAGCCTCTCCAGAGAAGGAGGTTTATTAGTGCCAGGAAGGAAAAAAGACTGGCAAGAAATGACAGAAATCTTAGATTAACTGAAAACACTTCTGGAGCAGAGGCACAGTCATTGGCTTCCACTCCATAACAACAGATATTAAAACCAGCAAATAAACCCCCCCTACTTTCATTAATATAACAACATTTATCTTTGCAAACATACAGGGTCTAAAGCCATCAACAAACAGCAAAATTCCTTACATCAAGGGACTGCTCACGGAGTCAAATGCAATGTTTGCAGCTTTCACGGAGGCCAACATAAAGGATCATTTTGACAACGAAATATGGATCCCAGGTTATAACCTTTTTAGATGCGACAGACTAAACAGGCGCCAAGGGAGGAGGATTGGCTTGTACGTCACAGAGTCGCTCATTTGCTCAGAACTACTAAACAAATCCAATGATGTAGTGGAAGTTTTGGCAGTAAAGACTGAAAACCAAAACCTTGTCTTTGTGGTTGTATACAAGCCTCCGGATGCAACTTCCCAGCAATTCCAGGAACAGCTTTTGAAAACTGACCACTGTCTGGGAAATCTCCCAACTCCTGCAGCAAACATCTTGCTACTGGGAGATTTCAGCTTGAGACACCTAAAATGGAGGAGTGTAGCAAATAATATTTTAAGAGAGATCACCCCAGGAGGCAGCTCAGATGAAAATTCACTCAGATCACAACATAATAGAGCTACAGACATATATGCACAGGGCTCCTGACCAGCAAAATGCGATCAGTCATGAGGGTGCCTTCACAAAATTCAACTTCAATAACAAAAACATACAATGGGAACAAGTTAAACCATGTCCTAAATTAAACAAGCTGGAAAGATATCCTAAACAACATGGATCCGAACCTTTGCCTAGAAAAAAATTAACTCTGTGGCTCTTGAAGTCTGCTCAAGGCATATTCCATAAAAAAAAAGATATAAAGTAGAAAGAGAGAGATGCCCCCTATACAGATGAAGGCGAAGAATCACAGAGCTGCTGGGAGGGGCCAATATATCTGAAATACGAAGGGAGGCACTGATCAAAGAAATAGCAAATATCGAACTTTTAAACTTAAGGAATCTTACAGGAGACAATAATCTCAGGAAGAACTGAAAACCATAAAGGAAACTGAAAAAATACTTCTCTTATGTCAAATCTAAGGGTAAAACAACATTCAGTATTGGGCCCCTGCTTAGGCAAGATGGGATATACACAGATGACAGCAAAGAAATGAGATACTAAAGTCCGAATACGACTCACTGTTCAGCGAGCCGTTACCCAGGCTAAGGGTCGACAATCTAAATAAATTCTTCATGACCGAGACCCAAAATTTGGTCATCTCAAGAATCTCTGATATTATCCTAACACCACAAGACTTTGAAAAGGCAATAAATGACATGCCCATGTCATCAAGAACTGCAAGAAGCCCCTGTCACGTGCCTTCAGCATTCTATGGAGAGGGAGTATGAACACAGGGGTCATCCCACACTCATTAAAAACAACAGACATAGCCCCACTCTACAAAGGGGGCAGTAAAGCAATTGCAAAGAACTACAGACCGATAGCACTAACATCCCATATAAAAATCTTTGAAAGGGCTCTAAAAAGCAAGATTACCAACCACCTAGATACCCATCTGTTACACAACCCAGGGCAACACGGGTTTAGAGCAGGTCATTCCTGCCTGTCCCAGCTACTGGACCACTATGACAAGGTCCTGGATGTTATAGAGGATAAACAAAATGCAGATGTATACACAGACTTTGCAAAAGCCTTCGACAAGTGGTCGGCCACGGTGTAATAGCGCACAAAATGCGTGATAAAGGAATAACAGGAAAAGTTGGTAGATGGATCTATAGCTTCCTAACAAACAGAACACAAAGAATAATAGTAAACAGGGTAAAGTCTGAGGCATCTACGGTGAAAAACTCTGTTCCACATGGCACAGTACTAGCTTCCATCCTATTCCTCGTCCTCATATCTGACACAGACAGAGATGTAAGCCATAGCTCCGTGTCTTCCTTTACTGATGACCCCTGAATTGCCATGACAGTGTCCTCCATCGAAGACACCGCAAACCCCAGGCAGACATCAACCAAGTCTTCAAATGGACCACTTAAAATAATATGAAGTTCAATGAAGAGAAATTTCAACCACTCAGATATGGAAAACTTCAGGAAATTAAAACTGTATCAAGGTATACAACAAATTCTAGCCATACAATAGAGCGAAGAAGTAATGTGAAGGACCTGGGAATGATAATCTCAGAGGATCTCACCTTCGGCATCTGCTAGAAAAATGATAGGCTAGATAATAAGAACCTTCGAAGCTAGGGACGCCAAGCCCATGATGATTCTCTTCAAATCGCTTGTTCTCTCTAGGCTGGAATACTGCTGTACACTAACTGCTTCCTTGAAGGCAGGCGAAATTGCTCACCTGGAGAGTGTACAAAGAACTTTCACGGCACACATAAGTACGATAAAGCACCTAAATTACTGGGAACGGTTGCAGTCCCTTGATTTGTATTCCCTGGAATGCAGGCAAGAGAGATACATGATAATATGGACTGGGAAAATCCTAGGGGGATTAGTACCAAACTTGCACACGAAAATCACTCCCTATTAAAGCAAAAGACTCGGCAGGAGATGCAACATTTCCACAGTGAAAAACAGGGGCGCCACGAGTACACTAAGAGACAACATAATAAGTGTCAGGGGCCCAAGACTGTTCAATTTCCTCCCAGCATACATAAGAGGGATTACCAATAGACCCCTGGCTGTCTTCAAAACGGCACTGGACAGGTACCTAAAGTCAGTAGCTCACCAGCCGGGCTGTGGTTCGTACGAAGCCTGGTCTCAGACCGGGCTGCGGGGGCATTTACTCCCGAAACTCTCTCCAGGTAAGGAGAATGATGAACATCTACAAAGGAAAGAAGGAGAATGATGAACATCTACAAAGGAAAGAAGGAGAATGATGAACATCTACAGAGGAAGGAAGGAGGGTTAATGATAAAATTATAAAGGAAGGAATAAATGTAGGAAGAAAAAGAATACTATCACAGAGGAAGAAACGAAGGGAGGAAAGATAATAAGATCACAGAGGGTGTGTGAGGCGACTAAAGGTGCGTGAGTCAGTAGCGGCGGTCAAGCACCGCCTCACGCACTCTCCCCACCTCTTCAACCCCCACCCCTCCCCGCGGTGCGAGTCAACTCCTCCTCCCCACCGAAAGTACAAACCCCCACCTCAGCCACCCCAGGTCCGAACCCCAGCCAACATAGTTTACCTTCATCTCCTGGCAACACCTGCGAGTGGCAAAGTTCGTAGCTCACTGGTGAGAGCATAACTCACAATCGCAGGGTCCTGGCTCCTCCTCCTTCTCACTACCTTCCCCACTACTACTACTACTACTACTTCTATTACTACTACTACTACTACCACATCCTGCCTCTATATACCCCTTCTTCTCTCCTTTTCGTTAGTGTGACTTTGTAAATGGTCCAAGTCGGACCGAAACTTCGTCGTAAGCTCCTCTCTTCTATGTGCGAGTTATTTGTGTATCATGGGTTCGATTCCCTGGTACGTAAAAACATTTGATCACGTTTACACCTCCGCTACCCCTGACCACCTAGCAGTAAAAATAAGCACCTGTGTGTTAGTACACTGTTGTGGGTTGCATCCAGAGAAGATTTGTTGATAATTTCAGTCCTGCTAGAATGTCATGTCCAGGGGCGGTGCCCTTGGGGAGGACTTGGGGGCTGAAGCCCCCAATATATATATATATATATATATATATATATATATATATATATATATATATATATATATGTCGTGCCGAATATGTAAAACTGGTCAATTAACAAGAACTCATTTAAAATTAAGTCCTTTCCAAAATTTTCTCTGATACGTTTAAAGATATATTTTTTTCATTAATGTTAATGTAAAAATTTTTAATTTTGTTCCAAACGAATCTTAGAAAACTTATTATAACCTTATTATAACCTTATTATAACAAGAACAATTTATTTTAGCCTAACCCAACTAAATATATTTTAGATTTGGTTACAATAATTTAATACTAAAAAAACACAGTGAAATATATTTTTTCCGTTAGGTTCAGAATGATTTTGGCGAAATTATTGCATACACAAATTTTCGCTTGTCCTATATGGCAAGATGAGCATTGCTATTTAAGCCAAGATCGCAAGTTCTGCCTATTCGGCACGACATGTATATATATATATATATATATATATATATATATATATATATATATATATATATATAATAATATGTATATATGGGGGGTCCACCTCTGGTGTCAATTGTGGGACCCACAGCCTCGGAGAAGTGGATAAAAAGGCTTCAAGGAAGAATATTTGGATTTCTTCCTGAAGCTGTTTGAATATTCCACTTCCCCTATCACCCCATCTTTTAATATATATTTTTTTTTTTACCAATAGGAAATATTTTATTACATAATATGGTACAGAAGATTTAAGAGATATATTGTTGATATATATGTGGCATATAAGGTACATGTTGTTACGTGTGTATCACTGATTATAAGGCGAAAATCTCATCCAGCTCCTCAGAGCTGGGGCGTGCCCAAAATACAGCAGGCATTACCCCTTTGAACAGCCGCACTGAGCCGCTGGAACAGAAAACTAGCTGCCCTGGGATCCCTAGTTACCCAGATGAGTCTTTTTCCCAGCTCCTTAAGGAATTTAGATGCACTCTTTCCCCATGAGCCAAGGGTCTCTGAGCCTATGGGAACAAACATATAATGATGGGCAAGTTCTCCATATTTTCTAGACTTTTGGGACTCCCTGAAGCTGGCAGCTGCCCCTCCTTCCTCCCTGGTGTATTGGAGATAGGTATCAGCCAAGGTAGATGCACATGTATAGTCCCACACTACCTGCTTCCCATCTGTCCAGGCTTGAATTGTGATACCATCTGGACACTTCTGGCTGCCATCAGATCTGCATAGTTGGGGTGGATCCCTTACTGCTGGGCATCCAGCTGTTGTGAGGCTCCTCTTGATAATGTTATTAACCTCATGTCTTGCAATCTTTCCCTTGGATTTACGGCACACAAGACCATGGTACCCGAATCGGTCTGCTGCTTCACTGCCACAAATACACCTGTGTTCGGCGAGAATAGGGGCGGCAAGTCGAAGGGCAACACCGATGCGGATGATCTGTGGGTCTAGGCGTGTGCCAAGGCTGGAATTGGGAACAGCCAACAGAAAGTCCCCAGCATGAGGGGCTCTCACTGCCAGGAGGCGGGCTCTATTCTTCCCTGACACACTCTGAAGCATTGTTGAGGCTATATTTTCCACTATTGGACCATCCCAGTGCGATTGTTTGTAGTTGTTGGGGGCAGCAGGTCTGGTTTCAGAGCCCGATAGATTATCCCAGATCATTGCTCCGTCAATGAATTTTTGGTCCTGGACTCCAATCTTGTCCCAAAGATGTTCAGGGAGAATCGCTGCTACAAGCTCTCTGGATGCAATACACGAGGACAGAAAAGCAGGTAACGCAATCTGTGATGACTTGCGGACACCAATGCCTCCTAGTCTGACTGGAAGTGTAGCTTGGTTCAACTGCCCGTCTTCTAGAGTAAGCTTAAGTACTTTCGTAAAAATCTGAATCAGAATACTATCATATTCGTGGAGTATAGTGTTATCATATGAAGGTGCACATCTTAGGAAATATGTCAACCTGGGCAAACTCAAGCACTTTGTGAGAAGGTACAAGGCATCGTGGGTGTCCAGATTGCCTATTCGTTGTTCCGTCTCCTTAACTCTTCCAATTTCTTCCTGAGAATTGTGTCAATGGCATTGCTTCCCAGAGGTGCTCCTAGCAAGACACTATTTGTGGGGGCAATGACTGCTGCTCCTGGTAGTTTTGATCTCACTGCATTTATCACTTGTTGACTGACTGAGATGATTTCACATTTGGATGGATTCAGGATGAGACCCATTTCCTGTCCCCGTGTCATTACCTGTGTAAGGTCATGTAGGAGGGACTTCTTTGTACCTGCTAGTGTGCCATCATCTAGGAACCAGATGTTTAGCTCGCTGGTCAGTCTGACTGTGATTTCCCTAACTGCTATACAGAAGAGAAATGGTGCAAGAGGATCTCCTTGTTGGACACCCTCCGATGATGTGATTTCATACTCTCCAAAGAGAAGCATTGATTCCTTGCTATACCCAGCTGAAACAAAAGGGAAGAGACCAGGGAAATGTTCTTGTACTGCTGCTAATACCACGTCTCTTTTCAGGAGATTGAACGCATTCTTGAAATCTAATTTTACCACTGCATTGTCCTCAGGCAGGTTGTTGATATACGCCCTTGTTGCATGAACCGCTGCTTCACTTCCTTGAGAGACCCCAAAGCCAAGCTGGTTTGGTTGAAGCATCATGGCTGCCTGTGCACGAATACTTCGGACAGCAGCTTTGGATATGAGGCGGCTTAACGTGTTGCCTACTGCAATTGGCCGAATTCCTCCATCCTTCTTTTTAAGTGCACAAAGTGTTGCACCAAAAAAGAAAGGTCTAATTTCATCAGGAATCAGACCAGCCAAGGAATTGTTGACGAACCTTGTGATCTCTGAAAGCAGTGTCTCTGCAATTTCCCCAATAACTGGATTAATTATTTCCTTTAAATGCTGTGGCCTTATTCCAGTGTAACCCCCAACAGAGCCAGATGGGAACGACATTATTGCTTTGTAAATGTCTGAGTCTTCCACAATCAATGGTTCCATAGTGGGGACAGGTGTTGGAACTGTTGGTACCACTGATTTCCCTGGCAGGGTGCTTTCCTCTAAGTGCTTCAGCAGTGTCAGCATCCCTGGGAGCAACTGTATCTTCACTGGTAATAATTCTGATTGCCCCCACTGTGTTGCCCTCTTCTGCCTCTCCCTTTTTTGTGTTGAAGGGGAAGGCGAATGAGGTTATCAACTCTAGGAAAATCTCTTAAGGATTTAATTATCATATATATATATATATATATATATATATATATATATGTGTGTGTGTGTGTGTGTGTGTGTGTGTGTGTGTGTGTGTGTGTGTGTGTGTGTGTGTGTGTGTGTGTGTGTGTGTGTGTGTGTGTATCTGCACAAGAATATATAAAAAAAGTATATGTAAATTCACAAACACACATATGTGCACAAATATATACACATATGAAAGTGCACATATGTACAGAAATTCAAATTCATAAACATACACACACACATATACAAGTTTTTATATTCTCCTGCACTGGAATTGTATGACCACCCTCACTGCTCCTTTTATGTCCATTGAGGTAGATGAAGCTGGATCACGTGACCCAAATACATCGAGCTGTAATTGTCTTTATATACCTCCTCGACGCTCACCCGCCGTACCACTGAAGAAGTTATCTAGACCAGTGTCAACTTCATTCCATGATGAATAAACGAACGAAATGAAATTTCTCGGAGGAGCCACCGAGCCCCATCTAAGACACCCGTATGGTGGAGACTCCGCGTCCTGAAGAACATACATGGTGACAAAATGTAATAATGTTGGTAGAATTACCGACAATATGTTAAATAAAAGAACACAAGTGCAACTAATGCGACATTTTACTGTGGCAACGTTTTGGTTTCCAGGAGCTTTGCCAAGCCGTTTCCTAGCGGCTCGACATGGCTCATGGAGAGCGAAACGTTGCCACAATAAAATGTCGCATTAATATAATAATAGTTGCATTTCTGTTCTTTTACCTAACAGGATATGGATGGAAAGCTCTCAGGGGGTGGAGAGAGACCTGTAGCCTAGGAGGAAGGGAGTAAATCAGCAACACATGGAGGAAAATGACCACCTCTAAATTTTATCCAGGTTCATGCAGTGTCTGGGAAGAGTGGGAGGTAATCGGGTTTATTTGGAGGAAGGAAACGGTAGCTCCAGTTCACGGAATCACGTGCCTGTCACCAGCATCAGGGCAAACCCCATCCTTCAAGGAGGTTCGTCAGTCCCCAGTAGTAGTGAGACAATGAGATGGTACTTTCAGAGACATGCCGCAGCCAGGAGTTTCTTAATATTAAGAACCTTCATCAAGGAACTATCGAAAATTATTACCACGAGTTACATTTATGTTCATAAAGAATGATTAACACCTCTGAAAAACAAATATAGGACACCTGTTTTTGCTTTGATTTTGCAAAGTGTACAGCGAAGGTCATCTGGTTGGAAAATCTGTAATCAAGCTTCACCCGGTGTGATCTTATCAAGAGCATCTACTGAACGGCGACACGCCACCTCACGGCAAGACGGTGAATGATAAATAACTAAATCACCATAACATTCCTTGGAATAACATTCACCACAATATTGACAGTAACTATGAATCAAGTGATATATACTCCATATATTTCTGTGTAAAACTCCTCCGCGAGACAACCTTGAACATTGATTACCAACTTACACCTTTAAATAACAGCTACGGGATGAACCTGAAAAAAGTGGCAATTCAGGACCAGTTTATAGATTTGCCTCATCACGTCATAACTTCACGTGGTATCATAGGCTTTCTCCAAATCCAGCAATACTGCCCACTTGTGATAGTGACTGAGAAATCTTATTTGGATATCGAACCAAGGGATTAGTGGTTGAGTGAAATTTACGATAGCCATATTTAATTGAAAATAATTTTTCTTTATTACTAAATTAACCTATTTATTGTTTTTCTTCAGCAGTTTACGTAGAAATTATTCAGACATATGGCTATAAAGCGTAACCATTCCAGAGACCCCCAAAAAGGACTTTTCCCAGGCTGAGAATGATAAGCACGAGAGGCTCTCTCTACCATGCAGGGCGGATCTAGGGAAACCAATGAAACTTAAGCTTCAGGCCTCTAATCCCGGGGGCCCCCCAAAAAGCGATTTAGTCTACATTTGTGTCTACTGTAAGAGTTTTTTTAATAATATAATAATATGATGTAATTCAGTACAAAATAATAGTTAAAAATGAAATTAAGAGGTTATTAAAAGTATCATGTAGGTTAGCCGTTGTTAGTTGTACAAGGGCTCCATAACAGTTCAAACTTAGGGGCCCAAAATGTGGGGCCGCCACTGACTACATGAAAAAACAGTGTACACTATATGCCATAGTTAAACAGGTCCAGCAAATAAAATATAGATGCTTCATAATGAAGACCATCTTTCCCTTGGGACAGTAGACTTCGTGACCAATTAATTAGCTGTAATTTTCCTTGTGTTACAAGCCTCCTGAAATTACACTCCCTCAAGAAGGACGATCGATATATCATTGGGATACAATACTGAAAGACTAAGGTGCGAACCACCCTGCGGAAGTATTCATCACCTCATCTGCAACTGTACATAATTCTACAAGGCTGGGGTTGGTGGTCTCTTCGAGAGTCTTCCATTTACGTCCGTCCATTGTAATGATAAAGCCAATGGTTGGCGAAACATCTACAAATAAAGATAACCGGATGTTGCACATGTGTCAAATTCATCAAAAGGACGATCTTCAGTAGTTCTTAAAATATTCTTTGGGGTCACGGACCCCTTTGAGAAAACTGATATAATTATGGCCCTAACTTGGAAAATGCAGATAAACACAAAACAATGCCCTTGACTACTGATATGGCATCTTACATATTGTTCCAATACAAAAGAAAAGATATTAAATGGAACTATTTTTAAAACATACTTAAAAAATATTCTTTTAGCAACCTTATTCTTCAGACATTAACAGTCTAAAGGCAAAATATCCATATTTTAAAAATCGTTAAAAAAATTTCTGATCCGATACTCGCTTTGGGTCCCCAATACTGATACCATAAAAATTGCTGATCCCCATATCAATAACGATAATTATTTTAGAACAGCCGTAATCATCATCAGTGAAAATAGTGATAAAACACCAATGGCATTGACAGTTCTTGGAATCAAAACACTTTTTTATTGAATACACCGAATATAGTTTTCCCTCTAAAAAGAATAAAAAAATTTGGCCCTTGCTGATCTATATTTTAAAAATAATCAAATTATGAATATAAAACAACGTAAACTTTTTGGCTGAAAAATAAACTTTATTGAAAATTTTACTTGTAAGTGATGTATACATTAATAAATTTTTGGGTGATGTATGGAGTTTATTTAGTAAGATAAACCCTTACCATTAAACGATGTTAAATGTTGATCTTTTGGGAGCGGATGTTTTTTAATTATGGGGAAATGCATTCATAACATAAACATGAGAAAGAAGGAACCTGCCGGGGGTCGACCTTTCGGACAGGGCCATCTTCCCCCCATTGGCCCAGGGGCCCCCCCCCCAGATTGGGCCCCCGTCTGGTCACCTCCCCTCAGGATGGGCACGGCCCAGACCCCGCAGCACCTGTCAGGTCCCAAATCCCCCCACCCACCCCACTCATGTATTTATCTAACCTATTTTAAACTCACAACGTTTTAGCCCGAATAACTGTACTCGGGGGTTTGTTTCCTGCGATGGTAAATTAAGATTTTGTTCAGATTTTTAACCGGGAGGGTTAGCCACCTAGTATAACCCAGTAAGGCCCAGTGTGTCATCAGGGACTGCCCTGTCCAATTTAACCCCCGGGTTTTGGACCCACAATAGTCAGTGTTTTGGGGGTACCTGCCTGCTGGGTAGGGGGGGGAAAGTAAGCGTGGGGAACCGCAACTTTTCACCCGGTGCTGGGGATCGATCCCCGTTCCCTCTTTTGTGAACTGAGGATTTTGTCAACCAAACCCAAGGACATCAGTGTATTTTCCCCTAATGTAAAATTTTCCATCCCTTCTGCACTTTTTTGGGAAAAAAAAAAAAACGATTAACAGAATTTAACATAAAACTAATTTTCTTTTTTACATAGTTATTTCAAAAACAGGAATTAACTCAAAAAAAAATTGTCCATTAAAAAATTGTCCATGGACCCACATAAAACCGGACCTCCCCCAAAAATCCCCCGTCTTCGCTTCGGGCATCACAGCAGGGGCGAGAGTTTCCGAAGACTAAAAAAAATTTCCCCCAAAAAAAAAGACAAGGCAAAATAAGAAGGGAAAATCCTGGGGCTTTGTAATAAATTTTCATAATTGGGGGACTGTGTCCTCCCGTTTTGAGAATATACAAGGAAAAAACCTGGTTAGTTCCGTCACACTGCAACAATTTGCGGCCGGACCCAAAAGGGGCTATTGGGGGCAACAAAACACCAGCACCACCGTGAGGTTTGTCCCGCCCCCCGTGAGGTCCCCATCACCCCGCACCACCGTGAGGTCTGTCCGCCCCCCCCTGGGGCTGTCCCGCCCCCTGAGGCCTGTCACCAGCACCCGTGAGGTCTAACCAGCACCACCGTGAGGTCTGTCCCAAACACCACCGTGAGGGCTGTCACCAGCACCACCGTGAGGCCTGTCACCAGCACCACCGTGAGGTCCCTTTTCCAGCACCACCGTGAGGTCTGTCCCCCAAGCCCCCCACCGTGAGGTTTTCACCAGCACCACCGTGAGGTCTGTCAAACACCACCGTGAGGGCTGTCCCCAACACCCCCCCGTGAGGCCCTTCCCCCACCACCGTGGTCCCGTCACCAGCACCACCGTGAGGTCTATCACCCCGCACCACCTGAGGTCTATCCCCGCACCCCCCGTGAGGGCCCGTCACCAGCACCACCGTGAGGTCTATCCCCAGCACCACCGTGGGGGCCATTCCCGCACCCCGTGAGGTCTGCAACCCCCCCACCGTGAGGTCTGTCCCGCCCACTGTGAGGTCTGTCACCAACACCACTGTGAGGTCTGTCACCCGCACCACCGTGAGGTCTGCCCCGCACCACTGTGGGGCTGTCCCGAACCGGGTCTGCCCAAACACCACCGTGATTTATCATCAACACCACCGTGAGGTCTTTACCAACACCACCGTGAGGGGTCACCAGCACCACCGTGAGGTCTGTCACCCCACCACCGTGGTCTGTCCCCAACCACCGTGGGTCTATCCCCAGCACCACCGTGGGTGTCCCAGCACCACCGTGAGGTCTTCACCAGCCCCCCGTGGGCCCGTCCCAGCACCACCGTAGGTCTGTCACCGCACCACCGTGGTTTCACCAGCACCACCGTGGGTGTCACCACCCACCGTGGGTCTACCCCACCAGCACCCCTGGGTCTGTCATCAGCACCACCGTGGTCTGTCACCAGCCCCCCTGGGTCTTAAACCCACCACCGGGGGCCTTCCCAGCACCACCGTGGGGCCCTTCCCAGCACCACCGTGGGGTCTGTCACCAGCCCCCCGGGGGGTCCCCCAAACCCCACCGTGGTCTTTCAGCACCACCGGGGGTTGCCCCCGCACCACCGTGGGGTGTCCCCAGCCCCCGTGATCTGTCACCGCCCCCGTGGGTCTTCCCCCCACCGTGGGGTCTCCCGCACCACCGGGGTTATCAGCACCCCTGAGGTCTGTCACCAGCACCACCGTGAGGTCTGTCACCGCCCACCGTGAGGCCTGTCACCAGCACCACCGTGGTGTCACCACCCTACCGGGGTGCCCCGCCCACCGTGAGGGTGTCCCCGCCCCCCGTGGGTGTCACCACACCACCGTGGTGTCACCCCCCCCTGAGGTGCCCCCGCACCCCTGAGGTGTCACCAGCACCAGTGGGGGTGTCCCACCCACCGTGGGTGCCCCGGGAAGAGTAAGACATCATACAAGCTCCATCACTACGGAAAAAAATGTTTAATGAATATGAATATTATGGGGCAAAAAACCCTAGGGAGGAAGCTCCTGGGAAAGAGGTAATTAGGTTTGATTCCAGAAGAAACAATTCTAATTTTGCAAATTCTTCAACAACAACAAGACACCCCTCTAAGAAGGAAGGTTCTCCCCCGATCTTTTTTGAAAAATTACGTTCAGTGGCATAAAATAGTTTATCAATACTTGGAAGGATATCCCCACGGTTCTCTGATGGACAATATACATCAAGTCTATGACTGAACGATACATTTATTAAGACAAAGATGCTAAGCCAGTGATGATCCTTTTAAATCCTTTATTCTCTCTAGGGTGGAATATTTAAATTTAAAATCTCCATTCAAAGGGGGAAATTGCGATCTAGAAATGTACAAAAAAAACCTTTTTGCACGTATAAGTTCCATCAAACACCCTTTCTACTGGGGCGCGGAAACCTTTACCTCCTGGAAGAGGGGAAGATACATCATAATCTACATAAGATTTGGGGAATTCCAATCCACAAAAATCACTCCTTGAAAATAAAAAACTTGGCAGGCGATGTAACCCCGTGAAAAGTAGGGGCGTCACTGGTACCTAAAAAAAACCCAAAATGTCCGGGGCCCAAAAAAATGTTCAACAGCCTCCCCCCCAGCCAAAAAAATTAAAAGTCCCCGGTTGTTTCAAAAAGGGGAGCTGGATAGATATCTAAAATCAGTGCCGGATCAGCCGGGCTGTGGTTCGTAGTTTGACTACATGCGCCAGCAGTAACAGCCTCGTTGATCAGGTTCTGATCCACCGGAGGCCTGGTCGTGATCAGACCGCGGAGGCGTTGATCCCGGAATGCCCTCCAGGTAGGTACACATCACAGTTCTGTGATAGAACACATCACAATTTCATGGTAGAACAACACACATCACAGTTCTATGATAGAGCAACATACATTTTTTCACAGTTCTAATGATAAGAGCAACACACATCTAAACAGTTCTAGGGATAGAGCAACACACATCACAGTTCTATGATAGAGCAACACAAAATTCCAATGACAGTTCTATGATAGAAACATTTTATACATCACTCGATAAGAACCCCTCCGGGCAAACCTCACCTTAAAGGAGTTGCTTCTCAACCAAATTTTTGCTTAATTTAAGGAGGTAGTTTGAGGTTCACCTCAGGAAAGTAGTATAATATTATCATTGTATACAGTACCGTCAAGTTGACAGATAAGACACATGTGCAACACTTCGTATCTTTAGATTACAAACATCAATATCCAGGCCCAACGCACCATTCTCTGGTAAGTTATGTAAAGGAACAAGACGAATGGGTTCTGAGACAAGTGACGTAAATCCGACAAGTAGCTAAAAACAGAGTTGAAGAGATTTTTTATATTTTACCTCCGAAGCCGTTAAATTATTGTGCAGCCCATAGCCATCCTGTGGACGGTAGCGCAAGAACATATGGATACACAAAAGGCCTAGGAACTAGGCCCTAAAGGGTTTACAGGAGTACATTTGGATTTATATATGTAGTTCATGTATCTGTTGCAAGCAAATTTAGGAAATACGCTTAATATATATGGTATCTTATTTTCATTAATAAGATATCTTGACATACCACATAGGTTATTATAGTGTCTATCTCTATATTCCGGTTTGACGAGAGGAACTTTATTGAGGTTTGCCTGCGAAATGGCTTTTTCCCTGAAGAAGCCCATTCTCAATAAAATTCATTTATGCTTCTTTCCCCATCCAAATGCTCGCTGCCACGGTCCTAAGTTATGTTATGACCCACCACAGGAGCTTTGGGTCATCTGTCTGGGGCCCTTTTTTCCGGTCACACCTTAAAGATTAAAAGATAACATCACATGATATGAGTGTGCTACATTATTCTAGATAACCCACCATACTTAACGGCGGGTTGTCAGGAATTAGAAAGGGGAGGTTCAATAAACACTTGACCCCCTGAACAAAGGGTTTAGGTGAACAGGGGGGTCCCTGTGAACACAGGGGGATTTAAGTGAACACAGGGTTGTCGGTGAAAAGGGAAAGGACAAGTAAACACTAGGAGGTCAGGTGAACACGGGTGTTCAAATGATCTTACAATCATAAAAAAGTACACTGTCACAAATGATCATTGTATTAATATATATATATATTAATAATATTATTAATATATATATATATATATATATATATAATAATTTTTTTTTTTTATCACTTGATTCCCCCCAAGGCAGGGTGGGAAAAAATTTCCCTCATTCCTCCATCACTGTCTTGCCAGAAGGGGGCTTTCCTACAGTTTTTTAAAAAGAACATTAACCCCTCCTTCGGTGGGCACTTTTCCCCCTCCCCGGACTCAGTCCGGGCCCGCCATTTTCCCGATCCCCCATAAATGTTATTTTTCCCTAACAGCAATGTTTAAAAAACCCTTTGTCTCCATTCACTCCTATCAAACACGCTCACCTTGCTGGGGGTAGCCCCCCCACCAAAACCTCCACCCCTCCCCCACCCCCTAGGGACCCCTACCCAAACTTTATTTCCCCCAAACTCCCACCCCTAACTGTTTTTGGCCCGGAAAAACTTTTTTTCATTCCATCTTTTCTTGTCATCCCCCTAAACCACCACATTTAACTCCCCGTTTTATAAGTTTTCTTCTTCTCTTTTTAGTAAATGTATCAGGAAAGGGGTTTCTAATTTCCCCCATTGAGGCCTCACTGACGGGGCAGGTGAACACAGGGAAGTCCATTCAACACAGGGAAAATAATAAAAGAACAAGGCTATTTCGAGAAAAAGGAAGCCAAGGTTTTAAACATATGAGGTCTGTAGGTGAACAAGGGATGGGGCAAAAGTGATCCCTTTTTTCAACATAAGAGAGTACACCAGCAAACTACCCTATGACATTACAGTTTTTTTATATTAGACATATATTATATGTTGCTATATACCATATATGTATATATATATATATATATATATATATATATATATATATATATATATATATATATATATATATATATATGTGTGTGTGTGTGTGTGTGTGTGTGTACTCACCCATTTGTACTCACCTATTTGTGGTTGCAGGGGAGTCCACGATCCTGGCCCCGCCTCTTCACCGATTGCTACTAGGTCCTCTCTCTCTGCTCCATGAGCTTTATCATACCTCGCCTTAAAACTATTTTGGTTCCCGCCTCCCCTACGTCACTTTCTAGCTACACACACACAGGTGTGTGTGTGTGTGGTCTATCTATTAATAAAGTACACATATAACATAACTTATCGGGGATGGTAGGGGAAGAAAATATTAAAACAACTCCGGGAGAACCTGAGTTTTTCTGAGGTACGTTTATTAGTTTATCTTCTCTTTAGGATGAGGGTCCCAGTAAAGTTCTAGAGGGTTAAATTTATACTTTATAAAAAATTAAAAATATATATATATATATATATATATATATATATATATATATATATATATATATATATATATTTAGGTGCCTTAACAACACAACTGACTGACTTCGCTTCCTCAACAACGATGGTTTAGCCTCTTACCTCCTTTCGTTATTGCTTTCGCAAAATTAGTCTGAACATCCCAAAATTTTAATATACGTCACTAACTTTGGATATGCTGAGTAGGATTAAGCTGCACGACATTACGTAAATTTGATCAAGGTTTAGTTAGTTCACGAAGCTAATTTTGGGCAAAACGAAAAAAACTATGCTGTGTTAATTCGCGTTACTGTATCTAATTATAAAAAGTTTTTTTTTATTCGGCTTACTAGACCGTTCTTGCTGAAAAAGGCCCTCTCGTCCTCGTCACCCCCTCCCGCATACACAATTAAAATTTTATGTATATAGGCCCAGGGAATCTTGTTTCGCATTTGTATATTGTAATTTTCTCTAAATATTGACTATAGTTATTTTCTATCTATTTACTGAATACTTACCCGCCTATTGCCCAGTACTAGACAGTGTTAGAATGTTATTAGGTTGTTAGGTTGCAAGATTTTTTCCTATTTTGTCTTCCTGCAACTTTAGTTTTTATTTAGCTTGTAACTCGAGAGCGCCTCGTCCCATCGTCTTCAAATTTTCAACACTTGTGCACATGTAACGAGGACCAAATTCTTGAACAAATGGTATGTTCGCTTGCCCTATGACGAAAATTGTTGAACCATTCCCAGTACATGTATCCTATAATGGTTTAGATAACTTCCAAAACTCTCATTGGCGGAGCTTCGAACATTCAAAAGATGCTTACTAATTCGACGGCGGCGGGAGTCAAATTTAAGCATGTAGGACAGATTTAATCATATTGTTAAATCAGGTTAAGTAATTTCAGTTTACTCTACTGAACAGCTTCAATGTTTAATGGGCGATACCTCTTACGCAAGAGAGTACCCATTAAGCTTTATTTGCATGTAGGCAAATTTATTAATGTAGTAAAATAGTTAAAAAGGACTGCTGAAATCCCTGCCATAACTGGAGAATAAATCATCTGATCGGCTTCAAATTTTCACCACTGGTGTGACTTCCTGAAGACAAGACTCACGCTGCTATTGGGTGACATACATGCCAATTTGCCAATTTTATTGAATAGTGATATTAATTTTTATTCAATAACTAAAGAATGCTTCTGATTAGCTACACAATATTATTAAGGATACAGTCTATAAATCATGAAATTTTACTGAATACCTAAAAAATTTGGAATTATTGCATTCAGATCAATTACTAAAGAATGCCTTTCTGTTTGGATACCAACTTTCATTATTATGGTCTATGATTCCTTAATATTATAAACGGGACAAAGAAATGTCGAAGTTATACAAATGGGAAAATCTGGCAAAAATAAGTTTTATCCACGAACCCCGACATTAATATTCCATACAGAGGTTAACGAAGTGACTTACACTCCAGCACTGCTCAGTGATTGCCTTAACTGTTAATACATTCACACACATGCAGTACATATACACACATATATATGCACACGTATACATATGCACGCGTATATATGTGTATATTAACAGAACAAATACACAAAACATAAGGATACATAAATATGTATAGACATATACCTACATATGCACATTCATATATTAGTGTACATACATTCAAAAGAATACATGCATTCATGCACATATACACACATACATAAACATGCATATATATAAAGTGTACATTCATAAATGCATACATATGCAGACGCATATACGATGCAAATCCAAAAACGTATATACGTCCGTGCATACGTGGATACCTACTTTTATATTTTGCTCCACTAGAATTCAATCACCACTGCATTATTCCTTTTTGCGCGTACTGAGGCAGAGGAGGCTGGGCTTATGGAATATGGGATACCTTTCTCGGATCGCGCAGTTGACCGTAGTGCATCTAGTTACTACTGTTAACTTGTGGTAACTAGATGTACTAATGAGACAACTTGCTTCCTCCAAGACAGTTAACCTTGTAACTTAGATGGTTACCTCGCCTAACAAACTGAACATTGAGCCAACAACTAAATAAACTAATTACTTAATCTGCACAATCTTCAGTGGTGATGTATTTGTAAAGCATCTACTCAAACTTGTTTTTTTCCAGGAAACTCATCAGTGACAAGTAACTTCTGTGTATCACAGCTGTGATCCATTCATACTAAAACAAATTAACGGATCAAACTGTCTCCTACTACATACCTTCTTGTATATGTATATATGCGAGTTATTTACAGTACAGGTACACATAAACACAATTATCATACATAAACCATACCACGGGTGGGGTTTGCAATCGTGTCATTACGATTTCGTGAGTTATCATATATACTTATAATATATGTGTAAATTACCTAGGATAACCAAAGTTATATATATATATATATATATATATATATATATATATATATATATATATATATATAATATATATATATATAAATAATATATATATATATATATATATATATATATATATATATATATATATATATTAACAAATCGCCTCTCCCAAAAACCCCAAAGAAAGAAAATCCCAAAAAAATACTTTCATCTTTTCCACTTTCATCCACCCCACATAATCACTTTTTTTGCAGGGTGCTCAGAACACAACAGTTTAGAAGGATATAAGAACAAAGCATAAGAACAAAAGGGAAACACTGCAGAAGGCCTCTGGCCCATGCAAAAGCAGGCCCAAGTCTCCTACCAGCAAGCCAATGCACCCAACCTGTCAGGTCAGGTCACATTGACTTAAGGAGGAACACGCAACCGACCTGTTCCCAAGCTATCAGGTCTAACTCCACCCACCCACATCTACTCATGTATTTATCCAACCTATTTTTAAAGCTACACAACGTTCTGGCCTCTTAACGGTGCCAGGAGTCTGTTCCCTCATCACAACTCTTTACCAAACCAGTATTTTCCTATATCCTTCCTGAATCTAAATTTTTTCCAACTTAAAACCATTGCTGCGAGTCCTGTCTAGGCTAGATATTTTCAGCACATATTTACACCCCCTTTATTTATTCCTGTCTTCCATTTATACCCCCTCAATCATATCCCCTAATTCTACGTCTTTCTAGAGAGTGCAGTTCGGGGCCCCTTAGTCTATCCTCATAGGAAGGTTTCTGATACATGGGATCATCTTTGTAAACCCTCCTTTGTACATTTTCCGGGAAATTTATATCCATTCTGTAATCAGTGACCAAAACTGTGCACATAATCTAAATGAGGCCTAACCAAGGATGTATGAGTTGAAGAACAACCGAGGACTCTATTATTTATGCTTCTTGATATAAGCCAAGGATTCTATAGCTTTATTGCGAACACTTATGCACTGTTGTCTTGGTTTCAGATTACTGTAACAGAACCCCTAAATTTTTTTCGCAATCCGTAATATTAAGATCTACATTATTTAGTTTATATGGCATGGTTTTGTCTGTCAACATTTAGAACTTTGCATTTGTCTATTTTAAACTGCATCTGCCACTTCTCCGACCACTGCTCAGTCTATTCAAATCTTCCTGGAGTGCTCGAATGTCCCCCGTCAGAATGAATTCGACGGCCTATTCCCGTGTCATCGGCAAACTTGCCGATGTCGCTCTTATGCCCTCATCTATGTCGTTTATGTAGATTGTGAACACAGGGGCCCAACCGCCTGTGGAACCCCGCTCGTGACCTTCCCCACTCTGATTTCTCCCCATTTTATGCAAACTCTCTGCCGCCTGTTGTCACCATGCCTCTATCGGGAAAAAAATTTCTCCTCCTATTCCATGTGCTTTAATTTTCCTCAATAGTCTCTGATGTGGGACCCTGTCAAAGCCTTACTGAAGTCCATATACAATATCA
This sequence comes from Cherax quadricarinatus, assembly GCF_038502225.1. Lineage (NCBI taxonomy): Eukaryota > Metazoa > Arthropoda > Malacostraca > Decapoda > Parastacidae > Cherax > Cherax quadricarinatus. Next base: position 29,561,771 of record NC_091295.1, read on the forward strand.
TATTCATTACCATGATCTACCTCCTCAAATACCTTAGTGAAAAAGTTAATAAATTCGTAAGGCAGGAACCCCTTTGAAAACCATGCTGAGATTCGTTGATTAATTTATGCTTTTCAGGTGGCTACGAACTGCCTCGGGAATTATTGATTCCATAAATTTCCCCCTATGGAGGGTTAAGGGATTGGTCTATAGTTCGAAGCTAAGGACCTGTCACCTGTTTTTAAAATAGGTATCACATTTGCCATTTTTCCCCTTATCTGGCACCATGCCGGTTTGTAGTGATATGTTGAAAAGATTGCCAAGGTGTGCTAAGCTCCTCTTTACATTCCTTTAGAACCCTTGCATTACAGTTCATCAGGGGGCCGGGTTTGTTGGTTTCAATTTATCCCATTTGCCTAGGGCCATGTCACTTGTGACCCCAATAGTGCACGGTTTTATCGTCCCGTTCTACAACATATCCTCCAAACTGCCATTCCGAACCCCTCCTTTGAGTGCAAAACATTGTACTTCCCATTTCAGGACTCCCAAATCTGGCTATATAAAAATAAACAGTTTCCTGATCCCTTCACTAAATATTACCCTGCTCACCTCAACAGATCGTCAGGTCCCAAATACCATTCTTTCCATTCACTCCTATCAGACACGCTCATGCACGCCTGCTGGAAGTCAAGTCCTCGCCCCCAAAGCCTCCCTTACCCCTTCCTTCCAACCTTACAGGACACCCTACCCTGCCTTCCTTCTACAGATTTATACGCTCTCCCATGTCATTCTACTTTGATCCATTCTTTCTAAATGACCAAACCACCTCAACAACCCCTCTTCAGCCCTCTACTTACTTTTATTAACTCCCCACCTCCTAATTTCCACCTCCGAATTTTCTGCATAATATTTAAACCCCACATTGCCCTTAGACAACATCTCCACTGCCTCCAACCTCTCTCGCTGCTGCATTTCCCAAAAAATTCACCCATATAAAAGTGTTGGTACCACTATCTTTCATACATTCCCCTTTTTTGCCTCCATAGATAATGTTTTTGTCTCCACATTACCTCAATGCACCATCACCTTTTTTTCCCCCATCAGTTCATGATTAACCTCATCCTTCATAAATCTTGGTGATGACCAGACCCCCCATGCTGGCGTAATGGCCACGCGTAATATATAAACATTTTTGGAGAGGCAAGATGCCTCACTCATTTGACGGGTAACTTTGTCACATTTTAGATCTTAGTCACCAAGGCTGTAGGCTTTTGTGTATTGTGATTATTGACGCAACCGAGCTACAGACCTTGTGTGACGTTGTCGTAGACAATCTAACGTTTTCAATGTTTATCTCTGTTTATACACTCTAAAAAACAAGTGCAGGCAGAGTTGAGGATAATTTATGCAATACTAAATTTATTAGTAAGAGTGTTTTATCTGCGCATTAATTTTTCCTGATTAATAATATGACAAAAAAAAGTGATCTGCGTAGTTCGAAATAAAACAAAATAGACGAAAAACACTGAAACATAAGGAGGCAGTAGGTGCATTCGAGCGATGCCGCTGGCATGGCGCATTCTACCAATGTTTTGATTGATACCGTTAGAAATCATAAAACTTTATTTAACATGGTCAAAAATATTTTCTCAAGTCTCTGAACAAATGAGATCACGGACGTTAAACGAATTACAATAAAAAAAGTAGTCACTCGGCACTGAGAACAGCTCGAGCAGAATATGCTTAAATTACTTAATATGCCAAAATATAATATACCGAGGACATTAATAAAGTTATATTGCTGGACTCTTAATTTTAAAAGCATGACCAATGAGTTTTGTAGCTCCTGCCAAGCCAAGAAAATTTGTCAATAAATTAGAGAATGGCATTAAAGTACATTTCTATCCTGACAACCTGAGTCACACACGTATACTGTATATGTTAATTCTGGTTAAAACATCCAATACAGAAATTAATTCAGCGATGATGCGTGATGATTCAATAACCAAAAGTAAAAAAATATATAGAAAAAAATGCTTTGTATCCGTTGATTTGCAGACTATGATACCTTAGCTGGGTTCACCTGTCTTATGGCTGCCAGTGTCACTCACTCAGGACTAATGTGTATACCATGTTAGTGAAAAATAATACACTCATACAATATATAATGGAGTGACACATGTAATGTTTATGAAGCCTCAGCCAGTAATTCTATAAGTGAAAATGCAGGTCCCACAACGAACAGTAGAGATAAAGCCTATCAGAACCTGTTTGATACAAAGTGAAGTCACATTGTATTACTTGAGACAAGTCAGTCACTTATTATCACATTCACGGAGCAATAAACCTGTAGGTCATACAGCGTTTGAGTGAATGGCAAGCAAACAGGTTCAGGCCGAGAGGAAGATAAAGTTAAATTCACTGGAGCAAAGTCCTCACTAACACAGTGGATTGTATTATAATGTAAAAATAGAAATTTAATAATTTTTGCAGCTGCAATACTTTGACATTGCTTTGAGTTATATTGCTTTGATTTAGCTTAGAGTTATATTGCTTTGATTTAGCTTTGAATTATATTGCTTTGATTTGCTTTGAGTTATATTGCTTTGATATAGTCGTGAATATTATAAATGGCTTTGATTTAGTTGTATATTTAAATTTTTATGTTAGTATGGGCGGTGTTTTGTTCATGGGAGAATATATACAGTGTGAGAAAGTGTGTTAAGTCTCATAAATAAGTTTAAATTTTGTCAGTGGTCTTATGGACACACAGGTCAATGAGCACACAGTACATTATATAGATTTAACCTAGAATAACAGGATAACCCAGTGTTTAAATAATGTGATATATTTACACTAGGTGTCCTTGTCGAGTTCAATCTTTTATATGACATGCAATATCTTTTATTTCTACAAGTACATGTACAAGGTATACAGGCACAGTTGACATCAATGACATACTGCTATATACAAAGCCCTTTGTTATACAGAGCATTTCAGGGCAAATTAGGGCAGTTTCGTCCCATGATGCGACCCACAATCCAACTAACTCATATTACTGTTGAATGAACATTGGACAGCAGGTGTCTTAAGGAAACACGACCTAATGTTTCCAACCGTACCGAGGATCGATCTCCCGGACCTCGTGTTGAGCTGAGAGCGCTCGCGATCGATTATTTATAGCTTTGAAGCTTATCGACTACATGAGGGTAATTAAAGCTGCTTGTAGCCTGTTCACCTCCTGTCACGAAGATTTTAATAGCCATCATATCACCTTCATGGGTGAGGAGTGTGATGTGGATTACAGTACATATATTGGGAGATAGACAATGGTCGATGTATATATCCTTACGAGGTCAGTGATATGAATATAAAGCATATACACTGGGAGATACACAATGTCAGTATATATATCCTTCATGGGTGAGAGTGTGAGGTCTCAACAAAGACAACATAGAAGCACTTGTCCCTGGACTCACTACCACCTTGGCATTTCCACTGACGCCAATTCTCACGGTTCGTGATTATGCTTGCCTAATATATGCTATTATAATGTGCAGACATGCACGAAACACATCACAACAGCTTTTTTTAATTATTATTTTCCAGAATTATGAAGGCTTCTATGAGTATTTTGATCGATACATGAAACACTGTTCATAATTACACTGGCTGTAGTCACCTCCACTATATTTTGGTGTCTCATATGCGACACAAATCCATTAGATTCATTAGTAAACACGTGATAAACTAAGCACTCACCAATTCACAGATTATCGTCAGTAGTCTTGGTATATACTGTTCCGCCTGCACCACTCAGTTTCGTTCGTCGCAGCAAATCGAAATGTGCGTGGAAGAGTCCTAACACTTTCACTCAGACCAGAGCATAAGTAGTGTTCTCTTGTTCGTCTACCTATGTTATGCTCGTTGAAGGGCACTCTTGTTCTTATGCTTCCTCTAGGGCCCAGAACAGCTGATTGGTAGCCATAAGCGAGCGTAACTTATCACTGAGTACACAAGGTATCATGATTCTCTGAATATTAACGTAATGAAGAATTATAATTGTCTTTGTATTTGCTTTAAATTTCGTTTTCAAAAATTTCCCCTATGGTTATTCCACACTTGTTTAAATCAATCCCCTTACATCAGCACAGGTAACTGTCATTATCAGTTAGTTAATAAGGTTAGTGGTATAATGGCTGGATGCAGTCATCTCAACAGATTGTTCAAAGGGGTTTTTAGCCTTCCCCCTTTATAATATGTACGTATATATATGTAAACAGATTGTTTACATATGATGCATTACAACTACGCAGCGAGTGTGGACAACACACACTAGGTAGACGGTAATAAATGGTGTGTGTACCTATTTGTGGTTGCAGGGGTCGATTCGTAGCTCTGGTCCCGCCTCTTCCTGGTCTTCGTCGTGGTGTTAGTTACCATTTGCCCTAGGCACATGTCGTTAACACTAGGCCTGGTGTGTGATCAGTGTCGTGACGTTCTGTGTATCAGTGTTGATTCTGTGTACCCAGTGTGTGTGATGTACTGTGTATCAGTGTTGGTGATTACTGTGTATCAGTGTGTGTGACGTACTGTGTATCGGGTGTGCGTGACGTACTGTGTATCATTTGTGTGTGATGTACTGTGTATCAGTGTGTGTGATGACTGTGTATCAGTGTGTGTGTTTACTGTGTATCAGTGTTGGTGATGTACTTGTATCAGTGTTGGTGATGTACGTGTATCAGTGTTGGTGATTCGGGATGCAGTGTTGTGACGTCTGTGTATCAGTGTGCGTGACGTACTGTGTATCAGTTGTGTGATGTACTGTGTATCAGTTTTTTGTGATTACTGTGTATCAGTGTTGGTGATGTACTTGTATCAGTGTTTGTGATGTACTTTTATCAGTGTTGTGATGTACTGTGTATCAGTGTGGGGATGTACTGTGTATCAGTGTGTGTGATGTACTTGTATCAGTGTGTTGATGTACTGATCAGTGTGTGATGATGTGTATCAGTGTTGGTGATGTACATTATCAGTGTGTTGATACTGTGTACCCATTTGTGTGATGTACTGTTATAGTGTTGGATGCTGTGTACAGTGTGTGTGATTACTGTGTATCAGTTGTGTGATGTACTGTGTACCCAGTTTTGGGTGATGTACTGTGTAATATTTGTGATGTACTGTGTATCAGTTTGGTGTATGTGTATCAGTGTGTTGATGTACTGTATCAGTGTGTGTGATGTACTGTGTATCAGTGTGTGTGATGTACTGTGTATCAGTGTTTGTGATGTCTGTGTATCAGTGTGTGTGATGACTGTGTATCAGTGTTTGTGATGTACTGTGTATCAGTGTTTGTGATGTACTGTGTATCAGTGTGTGTGATGTACTGTGTATCAGTGTGTGTGACATCTGTGTATCAGTGTGTGTGATGTACTTGTTCAGTGTTGGTGATGTACTGTGTATCAGTGTTGGTAATGTACTGTGTATTAGTGTGTGTGATGTACTGTGTATCAGTTGGTGATGTACTGTGTATCAGTGTTGGTGATATTTGTGTATCAGTGTGTGTGATGTACTGTGTATCCAGTGTGTGTGACGTACTGTGTATCAGTGATGTGTGACTACTGTTATCAGTGTTTGTGATGTACTGTGTATCAGTGTTTGTGATGTACTGTGTATCAGTGTGTGTGACGTCTGTGTATCAGTGTGTGATGTACTGTGCATCAGTGTGTGTGACGTACTGTAAATCAGTGTGTGTGATGTACTGTGTATCAGTGTGTGTGATGTACTGTGTATCAGTGTTGGTGATGTACTGTGTATCAGTGTTGGTGATGTACTGTGTATCAGTGTGTGTGATGTACTGTGTATCAGTGTGTGTGATGTACTGTGTATCAGTGTTGGTGATGTACTGTGTATCAGTGTTTGTGATGTACTGTGTATCAGTGTTGGTGATGTACTGTGTCTCAGGGTTGGTGATGTACGGTGTATGAGTGTTTGTGATGTCTGTGTATCAGTGTTTGTGATGTACTGTGTACCCAGTGTGTGTGATGTACTGTGTATCAGTGTTTGTGATGTACTGTATCAGTGTTTGTGATGTACTGTGTATCAGTGTTTGTGATGTACTGTGTATCAGTGTTGGTGATGTACTGTGTATCAGTGTTTGTGATGTACTGTTTTCAGTGTTTGTGATGTACTGTTTTCAGTGTGTGTGATGTACTGTGTACCCAGTGTGTGTGTGATGTACTGTGTATCAGTGTGTGTGTATGTGTATCTGTGTTTTGATGTACTGTGTATCAGTGTTTGTGATGTACTGTGTATCAGTGTTTGTGATTATTGTGTATCAGTGTTTGTGATTTTACTGTGTATCAGTGTGGGGATGTATTGTGTATCAGTGTGTGTGACGTACTGTGTCAGTGTGGGGATGTACTGTGTATCAGTGTGTGTGATGTACTGTGTATCAGTGTTTGTGATGTACTGTGTATCAGTGTTTGTGATGCACTGTGTATCAGTGTTTGTGATGTACTGTGTATCAGTGTTTGTGATGTACTGTGTATCAGTTTTTGTGATGTACTGTGTATCAGTGTGTTTTGATGTACTGTGTATCAGTGTTTGTGATGTACTGTGTATCATGTTTGTGATGTACTGTGTATCAGTGTTGGTGATGTACTGTGTATCAGTGTTTGTGATGTTCTGTGATCAGTGTTTGTGATGTACTGTGTATCAGTGTTTGTGATGTACTTGTATCAGTGTTTGTGATGTACTGTGTATCAGTGTGTGTGATGTACTGTGTATCAGTGTTTGTGATGTACTGTGTATCAGTGTTTGTGATTACTGTGTACAGTGTTGGTGATGTACTGTGTATCAGTGTGTGTGATGTACTGTGTATCATATTTGTGATGTACTGTGTATCAGTGTTGTGTGTACTGTGATCAATTTGTGTGTGATGTACTGTGTATCAGTGTTTGTGATGTACTGTGTATCAGTGTTTGTGATGTACTGTGTATCAGTGTGTGTGACGTCACTGTATCAGTGTGTGTGATGTACTGTGTACCCAGTGTGTTGATGTCTGTGTATCAGTGTTGGTGATGTACCATTATCAGTGTGTGTGATGTACTGTGTATCAGTGTGTTTGAATAAAAACACAAATGCAGTATAATGTGATCCTTTATTGACTACGTTTCGCACACAGTGGGCTTTCAATCACAAACAGAACTACCTGGGGTGGAAGGAACGCGAGTATTTATAGCCCGGCTGAGGTCAGGTGATGATGTACCGAGTTGGGTTGTGAGTCTAAAAACGGGGAGCTTGGAAGGAGACTGGACAAGTTTGTGAGCAGACCTTCTACAGTGTTCTTATTGGGATGCGATGAAGAAGTTTCTTGGCAAGTGGTTCAGCTTTTGTTATGAAGCCACTATTCTGGTTGGTTGTCGGATATAGAAATAAAGTGATGATTCCCGGATTCTTCCCGGGATTAGTGTTGTCTTCTGTGGCGATAAGTCTTGAGTTTCATGGTTTATCAAGTGGTTGTGTGAATTACGGTGTTGTACGGCATTCCTTGTCGTCAGACCTGCTTGCGTATTGGTGTTCTGAAATGCGTGTTTGGAGGTCCTTGATGTTTCGCCCGTATAACTTGTTGCAGTCATTACAAGGGATTATTTTCCCCGCAGAGGATGGAGCTTGTCCTTTCCTACTACTGGTGATGTCCTGATGGTCGTGGTTGTGGAGGGTTTATGCTTGGAATGATGTTTTGGCAAACAAGTTATACGTGGGCGAAACATCAAGGACCTCAAACGATTTCAGAACAAATCAAGCAGGTCTGACGACACAAGGAATCCTGCTCAACACCATTCACTATGATAACTAAGAAACTCAAGACTTATCGCCAGAAGACAACCTCATGAAAAATCCTGGAATCATCACTTATTTTTATATCCAAAAACTTCACCCGAATAGTGGCTTCTAACATAAGCTGAACCACTTGCCAAAACTTTTTCATCCTTTTTCACATAAGAACACGAAGTCTGCTCCAAAAATGTCAGTCTCCTTTCCAAGCTACCCAAATTTTAGACTACAGCCCAACTCGGTACATCATCACTGATCACCGGACTATAAATACTCGCTTCCTTCCCCCGTGATTCTTTTTGTGACTTGAAAAAGCCCCCTGTGTGGGAAACATAGTCAATAAGGATCCATTATACTGCATTTTTTTATATTGCCATTGTGTCGATTTTATCCATTTATTTCCATCAGTGTGTTTGATGTACTGTGTATCAGTGTTTGTGATGTACTGTGTATCAGTGTTTGTGATGTACTGTGTATCAGTTTTGGGGATGTACTGTGTATCAGTGTGTGTGATGTACTGTGTATCAGTGTTTGTGATGTACTGTGTATCAGTGTGTGTGATGTACTGTATCAGTGTTTGTGATGTACTGCTATCCCGTGTTTGTGTGTGTGTGTGTGTGTGTTTTGTGTGTGTGTGTGTGTGTGTGTGTGTGTGTGTGTGTGTGTGTGTGTGTGTGTGTGTGTGTTGGGGCGTGTGTGTTGTGTGTGTGTGTGGTTGGTATAGTGAACACCCTGAGGAGGAAAAATGGGTCAGTAGGTCACCCAGGTCAGGTGACCTTCACTAACCTGTCCTACTCTTCTGTTGCCCAAATCCGCCAAACCGAATAACATTTTCTTGTCTTTAAAGTGTAAGTGTTGTGTGTGTGTGTGTGTGTGTGTGTGTGTGTGTGTGTGTGTGTGTGTGTGTGTGTGTGTGTGTGTGTGTGTTTATGTGTGTGTGTGTGTGTGTGTGTGTGTGTGTGTGTGTGTGTGGCTCAACAATCAATTTGCACCAATAACTCCTACAGTTGTGACCGGTGTGGAAGTGTAGATTCTCATTACACTATAATTTGTTCATGAATTGTAGCCATGTATAAACCAAGTAACCATTCTTGCAGTATTCATTACCTTTGTAACTTGTGAGTTCATTACCTTGTACCTAGTTCAGCCATCAAAACTTTGGGGCCCAGTCCCTGGACCCATTACATACCTCTGTAATCTGTAAATACCTTTGTCACTTGTCATGATTGTGACTAGACCTACCTGGAGTTCATTACCTTTGTAAATTGTGAATTCATTACCTCTGTAACTTGCTCAGCTATCAACTTTGGGGTCCAGTCCCTGGACCCATTATATACCTCTGTAATCTTTTGACTACCGCCCACAGGATGGGTATGGGGTGCATAATAAAAATATTAAACTAACTAATGTGTAAAATCCTATTTCTTCCTTTCCTGGACAGTTCCTTGGTGCAAGTGAAGGGTTCTTGATATAGCAGACTAAGCTACCCTCCTTCTCTTCCTCCTCCTCCAAAATCAAGCATGATTTCCTACCATTCCCCAGCACTATAGCTTCTGCCTGAGTATAATGAGTTGATTTTCTCTCCCAAGGCCCGGTCTGTGACCAGGCCTCGTGATGGATCAGAGCCTGATCAACCAGGTTGTTACTGTTGGCTGCATGCAAACCGACGTAGGAATCACAGCCCGGCTGGTCAGGTACTGGCTTTGGGTGCCTGTCCAGCGCCTTCTTGAAGACAGCCAGGGGTCTTTGTAATCCCCCTTATGTATGCTGGGAGGCAGTTGAACAGTCTTGGGCCTCTGACACTTACTGTGTTGTCTCATAGTGTAATCTGGCCCCTGCTTTTCAGTGGGGGGGGATGTTGCATCTTCTGCCCAGTCTTTGCTTTCATGGGAGTGATTTTCGTGTGCAAATTTGTAAACATGTGTAAGAGAAGCCTTAGAAGTAAGACACATGAGGGAACAGTTAGGCACCTCTATTCCAAAACATTTCGCATACACAGTAGGCTTCCTCAGCCGAGTACAGAAGTAGGCAGGAGCAGTAGAGATGTGACGATGTAATCAGTCCATACACCTAAAGATGTAGATCTGGGTAGTCAGTCCTCAGCCTTTAGAAGGATTTTGTTCCATAGTCTGAAACCATGTGAATATCAAGCGACAATGGGAGGCTTATACTATACTGTCGGAAGGAGGTGTAGAGTAGTAGAAGAAAGAATGTAATCGCTGAGAGGTCGTCCTCTTGGATCAACCATTTTACTTGAAAAAGTTGCCAAGATGTTTTCTCTTCTGTACCAAGGTGCCACTGTACCAAGGTGCCACTGTGTTGCAGTGTCTGACAAGTGAATATCAAAAAGGTATACAGTATCTCGCGTTTGTTAAGTGGTGGTTCAAGTGACAGATAAAGGGATGCAACTTTGCAAATGTTGCAGGTGTTGACTTGCAATGATATTTATATCACGGCCTCCCCATTCCTCCCACACCCTGGCTTCCCCCAATTTATTTACCCCCCACCTGACCTAATGATCCCTCCCCACCTGCAAGATCAAGATAAGGGTGCACTGATGTATGAAGGGCTCTTGTTTAGGTAATTGGAGCTACCTTGCCTTTCTCGGATCAACCTAAGTAGCCCCCCACCCCGTCATTCAAAGACTTTATTCTTTGACTCATGGGGTTTAGCGCTTCTCTAGGAATGTAGTAATTATTCTCCCCACCATCCACCCACCACTGAACGTCTTCAAAAATCAGTGTTATCTAACTTCTCAAAAAGTATGTGCGTAATTAGTCCAAATTTCATAAATTTGCTTTATTCAGATAAGTAAACTGTAGATATAAATACAAATGCACTCCTGTTAACCCTTTTTGAGGCTAGTTCCTAAGGGCCTTTTGAGTATCCACAGGATGGATATGAGGTGCACAATAAAATAGCCGGTTCAGTGGCAAAATCTAATCTAAATATAAGCCAAAAAGCTCTGAACACAAATGCTGGAGGAAATGGTTTTGCATCCGCCCTGTGTGGGCGAAACGTTATCAATAAAGGATCGCATTACACTGCATTTGTTCTTATCTAAACTAAACTTTGACAGGGTCTTAAACGAAGTAGATGAATTAAGTTAAGGAAATAAACAAGACTTAAGTAACACTAGGAATAAAATTCACCATGGGTAAAGTAGGCTGTAATGTACCCGAGAACACGAGGTGATAAGAGGAGATTAGAGAGAGGGGGGGAGGGGGTGAAAGGTTGCCTTAGTCATCTGAAAAGAATAAAGTGAAGAAATAGACGCACAAGACTACAGAGGCTTTGTATATTGCAGTAGTAGCAATTAAGATACTGTTATCTAAAATTCAACATGCGACCTAAAAAAAAAAAAATATGCGAAGACGATATTGCTACCGAATACATTGGTGAGAGGGCAGGCAGCTCTGGCAACTAAAATATGGAAAGCAAAATTCCTGATTGTGGAAAATTTTAAGCATTGAAAGATAGACTGGGAAATACAGAACCTGTATGATGGAGTAGACAGTGTGAGTACAACTGGTGGACATGGTAACAAGAACCTTTGTGCAATATGTTACAACTCCAGTACTTATATAGTGACCAGAGGAACTAGCAAGACTGAAATTAATAGTCACACAAAGTGAATCTGATACTGGATGGGTTGAATACTAGGCGCCAGAGAGAGCAAGTGACCAGTGCATCTTGGTGTACGAGTATATACAGTCTTCCCCCTGATTAAAGTAAGATAACGAGAATATAATAGACAGAAAGGTAGCAAGAGATTAGCATACTGTAAGGAAAAACCTGGGAGCGTGAGAGAGTGTTATTCGCAAACAACGAGTCATTCAGCTACATGAAGGAAAAAAATACATGCAACACACGACTGACTTCTCAACCTAGAAATGTAGAGAAACAACCCACAAACACTTACACACACCCATACCAGGAGCTACGAATCGAGCCCTGCAACCACAATAAGGTGAATACACACATACAAACACACACACAGCGATCAGCGAAGAGGCGGGGCCAGAAGCTGAAGCTCGACCTTTGTATCCACAAATAGGTGAGCATGCACACACACACACACAGTGTCTAATCGACATGTGCCTAGGACAAAATGGTAACTAACACACACATACACACAAACACAAACACAAACGCACGCAAACACAAACACACATACACACACACACACACACGCGCGCGCGCGCGCACACACACACACACACACACACACACACACACACACACACACACACACACACACACACACACACACACACACACACACACACACACACACACACACACACATGGAGAACAAATGAAAGCGTTTCTTCACAAACCTGGTGTTCTACACTACGACAGAGGAAAAGGGTGTGGAGAATGTATTTAGACAGTAAGAAAGTTCTGGATAGTATATTACATCAAGGACTGATCCACAGACTGGAAAAGAAGGCAAGGTTAAGTGGAACGATACTACACCGGATGGGTGAATATATAATGAAAGAAGAGTGTGATGATGAAGGGAGGAGGTATAAAGATAAACAGAAGTTTGCCTGTACACTGCTCCCCTGCAAAGGAAAATCCCACGTCAGTGCTGGGACCAGTTTTGTTCCTCGTGTACATGACGGGTTTCCCAGAATGTAACTCGTATAGGATAAGGTAGGAGCACATTGTGGGTATTCCCACCATGTACATGTCATATATAATAGGGTAGCAACACACTGTGGATATTTCCACTATGTAACCCAAATATACAGTAGAGTATCAGCACACTATGTGTACTCCCACTATGTAACGTCTTATGTTTTAGGGTAAAAGCACACTCTGAGCGCTCCCACCATGCAACTGTCACGTACATCTTGCGGTTCTCCTAGTTTCTTGTAGGTAGGTCAAGCAGTTTATTACTTCTAGTTGGTTGCTACAGACTTTTAAAAATCCTGAAAAACCTCCAGGAAGTCGTTCGACCCAGATTTCGAGTCACAGAGTTCATTCAAATTAGCTGAAGCTAAAATCTACCAATGTTACCACAGTTTCACGGCTTTTAAGGTTGTTGCTTTCTAAGCCCTGGGATCATTATAACATACCTAAAATTAACTTTTCAAGTGGTGGAATTCTACCCAGACAGATTCTGTGTCTGTTCCTTCAGTCTTTATGTCTGTTTTCATGTAGCAATTGAAGTTTTCTTGAAGTTATAGCGCCAACCCTCCCCTTCCGTTCATTTTTTATCAACGTGAAACAATTTAAATCCTTCAATGTGATACTCGGCAGGAATGTCCTGCCTCTTCAAAATAAGTCTTGTATTATTTATTGCATCAGCATCGACAGTTCCTGCACGTGCAATTAATCTGAACTCATCTATCTTATTTCTAAACCTATGTAATGAAAGTTTTCCTCTGTATCTTCTCCTTGTTCATCTTTGCCATTTCACTATTTTTATTTTTTTTTTGTCATTGCCAAATGCTTTTGTACGGGTTTCTTTTTCATGGCCTTGCTTATCGTCAATTTTACTTAACTCTCTTGATAACCGTTATTTTTATAGTCCTTAGTGTCAGTGCTGATATATTTTACTGTCTTTTAATATAATTTCCACCTTGTATTGTAATGTTTTAAATAAAATATAAAAAAAAAATCCCTTCTTTTCCCACTCCCTCTGTAGTGAATGCTACATGTAACAGGGATCTTTTTCATTTCTACTTATATCTACCACTTTCCTATATGTAGTAAGCAGGTCCTCCAATACTTCCAAACAAAATTTCATCCAGTGCTGAGGCAGATAATAGGGATGCTCCCATTATCAGTCTTGATATTTACTAATCTGCTAAGTATATCCTCCATCTCAACCCCAGGAAAACACACCCGCTGCCTCCTCGTATTATCCTTGTCGCACAAAACACTGTCCATAAATTTAATTTGAGATTTCTCTACTACAAGAACATTTTTACATTTACTAGTGGTTTTTGTTGCATCTTTGATGGTTGAACCATAATCGTCTGAAAATTCAGTGAAGGAGCTGTTAGTCTTGACAAGAGCAGTTTCTTCAGTCTACTTCATCTTCAGCTTTAATCCTTCCTTGTAAACCAATTTTTGTTCATTGTGGCTGGTATCTTCGTCATTGTTCCTGTGAAGAATTTTTTTTGGTACTCCTTTCTAAGAATCTGCATCTCTTTCCTAGCTTCCTTAAGTTCTGCCTTCACCTGATGCAACTCTTAAAACTCACTTCTAAATCACCAGCACAGAAAATGCACTAAGTACGTCTTCACTAGATACAGGTCATTTCATTACTGCCAACTTTACGTAGTCTTCTTCTAAACTTACTCACACCCAACACAGTAATAATAAACCAGCAGAATGCCCTCCTAAAAATCAACCTAGCATCTTCCCCCTCAACCCAAGCCAAAAAACGTGGAGAGAAGCCAGCCCTCAATCTGGAAACTTTTGCTGGCTCTGTCAGTGGGCAGGTAATTACCAGTAATAGCCTGTCATTAGGAGAGTGGGTGTGTGCAAGAATTAACGACCTCCTTGCAACTGGGATAACCTCGTTCGTACTTATTAGGGCGAGTAACTTGAGCTGCAGACCCGCCACGAGACGCGCCGGGTGTTCCTTCACAGTCTTAACCCAGTAATGAGGATAATTTGTATTGGACTACCGCCTCTGCTGCTGTTGATGTTGGTGCTGTTGTTGTTGTTGTCGCTGCTGCTGCTGCTGTTGTTCCTGCTGTTGCTGTTGTTTTGTTATTGTTGCTGCTGCTGATGCTGCTTCTCTTTCTGTTGCTGCCTATGGTGTGCCTCGCTAAACCCACGTGGATCATCCAGCACAAGGCCTCAGAGCACCAAATAAACACACTGCTTAACTTTTCTCTTAGATGTCAATTTTCCAGGCAGACGGGAGGAAGTGCTCGCTCACTTCCACAGAAAGGAACACAATACGAATGGCTGCTACACGATCGCTGGTACTCTTGCGTCCTCTGGTGAGTGCGAGATATCCTTAACCGCACCTGTAGGTCAAGTATCCCGCTCAAGACATATACAAGCTGTAGATCAATATTTTACTTGAGAAGCAGTTGAAGTGGATTCTCTGTACTAGTCCTTTTGAAGAGCTAAAATATCTTCTTTTGTTTTTTAGCAGCTGTGTCTGATGGAATAGCCTGATTAAAGGAGTATTTTTTGTTTCTCAGTATTTTGAATGCTTCCTTCTCTTGTATTTTAGTAATTTCAATTTTTCTGAATAATAATTCTCAAAAAATCATCAAAAGGACGATCTCTCATGTTAAGGATGATATTTGGCTAAAGGGATTTGGGGAGAACTTGTTCTTTCAAACAGTTTTTTTAAAACGTTAAGTCGAAATATATATGTCGTGCCGAATAGGTTAAAACTGGTCAATTAGCAAGAACTCATTTAAAATTAAGTCATTTCTAAAATTTTCCTTTTTACGTTTGAAGATACATTTTGTTTTTTCATTTATACTAACGTAAAAAATTAATTATTTTGTACCAAAAGGACCTTAGAAAACTTACCTAACCTTATTATAACAAGCGCAATTTAATTTAGCGTAATCCAACTAAATATATTTTACATAAGTTTACAATAATTTAATAACACACCGAACACAATAAAATGTATTTTTTTTTTCGTTAGGTCAGAATGATTTTTGGAAAACTATTGTGTACACAAATTTTCGCTTGCCTTATTTGGCAAGAAGAGCGTTGCTATTTAAAACAAAATTGCAAGGTTTACCTATTCGGCACGACATCTCTCTCTCTCTTTCTATATATATATATATATATATCTATATATATATATATATATATATATATATATATATATATATATATATATATATATATATATATATATATATATATATATATATATACGTATATATATATATATATATATATATATATATATATATATATATATATATATATATATATATATATATATATATATATATATATATATATATACTCTAACTTCAGCCTCACTATCCTCGTAAAAACTCTCAGTGAAGAGTTTTTACGAGGATAGTGAGGCTCAAGTTAGAGTATGTAGGAAAGAGGGAAATTATTTCCCAGTAAAAGTAGGCCTTAGACAAGGATGTGTGATGTCACCGTGGTTGTTTAATATATTTATAGATGGGGTTGTAAGAGAAGTAAATGCGAGGGTCTTGACAAGAGGTGTGGAGTTAAAAGATAAAGAATCACACATAAAGTGGGAGTTGTCACAGTTGCTCTTTGCTGATGACACTGTGCTCTTGGGAAATTCTGAAGAGAAGTTGCAGAGATTGGTGGATGAATTTGGTAGGGTATGCAAAAGAAGAAAATTAAAAGTGAATACAGGAAAGAGTAAGGTTATGAGGATAACAAAAAGATTAGGTGATGAAAGATTGGATATCAGATTGGAGGGAGAGAGTATGGAGGAGGTGAATGTATTCAGATATTTGGGAGTGGACGTGTCAGCGGATGGGTCCACTCCCAAGAAAGATGAGGTGAATCATAGAATTGATGAGGGGAAAAGGGTGAGTGGTGCACTTAGGAGTCTGTGGAGACAAAGAACTTTGTCCTTGGAGGCAAAGAGGAGAATGTATGAGAGTATAGTTTTACCAACGCTCTTATATGAGTGTGAAGCATGGGTGATGAATGTTGCAGCGAGGAGAAGGCTGGAAGCAGTGGAGATGTCATGTCTGAGGGCAATGTGTGGTGTGAATATAATGCAGAGCATTCGTAGTTTGGAAGTTAGGAGGAGGTGCGGTATTACCAAAACTGTTGTCCAGAGGGCTGAGGAAGGGTTGTTGAGGTGGTTCGGACATGTAGAGAGAATGGAGCGAAACAGAATGACTTCAAGAGTGTATCAGTCTGTAGTGGAAGGAAGGCGGGGTAGGGGTCGGCCTAGGAAAGGTTGGAGGGAGGGGGTAAAGGAGGTTTTGTGTGCGAGGGGCTTGGACTTCCAACAAGCATGCGTGAGCGTGTTTGATAGGAGTGAATGGAGACAAATGGTTTTTAATACTTGACGTGCTGTTGGAGTGTGAGCAAAGTAACATTTATGAAGGGGTTCAGGGAAACCGGCAGGCCGGACTTGAGTCCTGGAGATGGGAAGTACAGTGCCTGCACTCTGAAGGAGGGGTGTTAATGTTGCAGTTTAAAAACTGTAGTGTAAAGCACCCTTCTGGCAAGACAGTGATGGAATGAATGATGGTGAAAGTTTTTCTTTTTCGTGCCACCCTGCCTTGGTGGGAATCGGCCAGTGTGATAATAATAATAAATATATATTTATTTATATATATATAATATATATAATATATGTATTAGGTCAGGTGAGGTGCTGTGTTTTGCTTAAGCAAGATATGTATAATATTTGTTGTTACTGGTGTTGAGGGATGGCGGCTGTAATAAGCTTATTGTTGAGAGAGCAGATAGTTGCGCCTGAGACCTGGTGATGGACCGGACGGCGGACGCGGTGA
This sequence comes from Cherax quadricarinatus, assembly GCF_038502225.1. Taxonomy (NCBI): domain Eukaryota; kingdom Metazoa; phylum Arthropoda; class Malacostraca; order Decapoda; family Parastacidae; genus Cherax; species Cherax quadricarinatus. The sequence goes on from NC_091295.1 coordinate 29,579,050, forward strand.
CACCCGCAACACCCTCCATGTTAAGTAAGTTTATTCAGGTACAGGTACACATAAATACAGTTACATAAATTATCATACAGCAAATGTGTAGATTACCTAGGATAACCCAAGAAAGTCAGACAAGGTGACTTATTTCCATTGTTGCATGTGTTGCGTGTCTTAATCATAACCCTCCAGGTATACGCTCTCCAGGTATACACACATCGCATGAATAAGGAATAAGAACAAAAGAAAGGAGAAACACTGCAGAAGGCCTACTGGCCCATACCTGGCAGGTCCTTATCCTAGTTGTCATCTTTATTTTATAACCAAGAGAAATTTGTAGTAGAGTGCTGGATGTGTACACACGTAATTGTGGTTGCAGGGGTCGAGACTCAGCTCCTGGCCCCGCCTCTTCACTGATCGCTACTAGGTCCTCTCTCTCTCTACGTCCCGAGCTTTGTCATACCTCGTCTTAAAGCTGTGTATGGTTCCTGCCTCCACTACATCACTTGCTAGGCTATTCCACTTCCTGACGACTGTGTGTGTGTGTGTGTGTGTGTGTGTGTGTGTGTGTGTGTGTGTGTGTGTGTGTGTGTGTGTGTGTGTGTGTGTGTGTACTCACCTAATTATGGTTGCTGGTTTGTGTGTGTGTGTGTGTGTGTGTGTGTGTGTGTGTGTGTGTGTGTGTGTGTGTGTGTTTTAGTGTGTGTGTGTGAGGTGTATGTGTGTGTGCGTGCGTGTGTGTGTGTCTGTGTGTGTACAGAAGAAAAGGACGAGGATTTAAATTAAGTTTGAGGTGTGTGTTAGACCCTGTGTTGTACCAGTGATCCGTGGAGGTGTCACTAACCACTTCCTGTGACTTGGTTGCATCAGCCGCTAATATTTGTGACGCTGCTGTCTCATTCCACGTGTACAAGAAGTCTGAAGGTGTGTGAAAAGAGACCATAATATCAACATTGTAGGGACAGATAAACTGAAGAAGGAGATAAGGTAAGTCAATGACCGACGAGTGGTGGTGCCACCTGCTGAACGATGCCTGGTAGTGCCACTTAATGCAGTCATCCCATACATACAATTCTATAAATCTACATGAATCTGTAACGTTATTAGCTGTTAGGTAAGATACATATGCAACAGTTAGACAACTTTATTCCGAAACGTTTCGCCTACACAGTAGGCTTCTTCAGTCGAATATAGAAAGTAGGCAGGAACAGTAGAGATGTGAAGACGATGTAATCAGTCCATGGTATACAATACCTGTCGGTATTGTATACCATTTTGATGTTCAACGTTATTAGCTACCCTCCCCTTCCTCAGGAAGTGAAAAAAAAAAACACACAACTGCAAAGAACTTTACTGAGAACAAGATTCTTCAGCCAATACACACTGAAGTACAGCATCCAAATTTATACTAATGTTGTCATGTAAGTGATCAGGTCAGTAAGGTCACTGTGTGAAGGCTTATAGGTCCTTACGATGACCTGTTTATGTAAGAAGAGTTGGCTACAGGTTTAGTTAAGGGCCTCGGCAAAGTTCCTCTCTTCAATTGTGTGTTTTCGCCAGTTAGCTTTGTTCTATATACCTCCGTCTAACCCCTTCCTCAGATCAAACCAGCGTTCCTCCCACTCCTCCTTTCCCAGGTTTAGCGCTTTACCCCGGGCCACCGAATATAACAAAATGCTTTTGACTTTGTTCTCTGCGTAAAAAAAAAGTAATTTTTACGTAAATTATGCCTTTCATTTCTCATCTTTTGTTAGGTTGTAACAAGCTGCTATTATAAAAAATGCCACATAAATGCAGTACAATGCGGTCTTTTATTGACAAAGTCTCGCCCACACAGTGTTTTATCAAGTCCCAAAATGCTTTCCCTGGGGAGAGGCTGTGCGTACATGTAGTGAGCGTAGTGACGTGAAGAGTCAGGCAGGAAATGTTGAAACTGACTAATTGGGCAGACTGATGACAGGTTGGACTAACATAGGTTTGAGAAGAGGTTAGGTTTGACAAGGACTTGCCCCTCATGCGCTTGTAGGCCTGGTGTACTGTTCCTCCATGTTATAGGTTATGACCTGTTGCTATGTACCAGTATAACGATGAAGAGGTTTCCTAATTAGAGACTCAGATATGGTTGTAAATGGTATGGTGATAACGACGAACTGTGGAAAAGGGACACTTATGTACATGTCAGGACATTTATTATTAAATGTCCTGAACTGTACACAGGTGTCCCTTTTCCACAGACTCAAGTTGTAGTAACCGTTCTTTTGGTGGAAATTGTTGGATTTGCAAATGAGTCATGATTCCAAGATCTTGTGTTTCTGGTTGTCTTCCTCCCTGATGATGAGTCGCGCGTCTGTGTAATTAATTAAACTGTTGTAGGAGTTTCGGTGTAACACACAGACGTTTTTCAAGTCGTTTCTTCTGCTGGCATATTGGTGTTCTGAAATTCATGTTTGAAGGTCTCCGGATGTTTCGTCCTCGTATATTTGGTTGTAATAGTTGCAAGGGACTGTGTATACCCCTGCAGAGGATTGAACCTGGTGATGTCCTATTAGTGGTCTTTGATTGTAGTGGATGCTGTAGCAGTTACTTGGATTTCAGTGTTGGAGAAAATGATGGAGACGAGTTGGTAGGGAGGGCTATGTATCCTCTTTTAGTGATATCACGTCTAAGTGAGTTAAAGATGGTTTGTATAGAGTCTGCAGTTTCTGATGAAGTGCCGAAGATAATGCAGCTTAGAAAAATACTTAAAGAAGAGTTCTCTGTCATCGAAAGGTATATTCCCGCCTTTTCCTATGTACTCTCTGTAGACTTAAGCAAATTTGGGCAGACGAAACTCTGTCATGAGAGAGAATCATCTCCGCCTCTGTGTCTTTGTTTTGCAACTTGTCGGTATTTTATACCCACTTGTGACCAGACGCTAGTCCAGGACGAACCGAAACGTCAAGTGATTCCTCTACTAAATGCGGGGTTATTTCAGAATTATTCCAACGACGGTATAGTGACTTTATTCTTTATACCCATTATTGAAATCATGCTGATTGGTTGGCAACTGGAAGCCAGGACCTTATCTCCCGTTTCCTCATTACGTATCACATTGGCCATCTTCCACGTCTTGGCTTGTACTGATACTAAGTTCCTTTCAGCAGTTCTAGAGAACCCTTGAAAATAGTACGTCACTACCCAGCTTCTTGTTTGGTGTTAACCCGTCGCTATGTGTGACAACCACGTCGCTACTGATCATTACGTATTTTCATTAGATCCTCAGTACTCAGTACTTTGGACGAAGACCTACTTCGACTAGTGGATGGTACCACTATGACCCCGCCTCCGCCTGCTTCACCTCACATCACTACAGTATATAAGCCACGTCTACGGCCCTATGCTGTACATTCTACAAGATTGATGGACTGAACACATCGACTCCAGGTTGAGGGACTGATTACCTCATTCTCCTCCTCTCCTTACGCCTTCCTCTTTGTATTGGACTGAAGAAGCCACTGTGTGGCGAAACGTTTCCTGAATAAAGATTCCCATATGCTGCATAAGTGTCTCAATCTTCAACTTGTCGGTTTTTCAAACCATTCATCACACACTTATTTCTATCGATTTTATTTGTGTAGCATATACAAATAGACGGGGATTTTAAGATTGAATACATTTCTTTGTCATTATAAAGTGTTCTAAATTAGATTTATGTGGTCCTAGTTTTTACAAAATCTTAGTCCAGTATTCTAACCATACACTAGAGCGGAGAAATAATGTAAAGGACATGGGAGTGATAATGTCAGAGGATCTCGCCTTCAAAGACCACAACAATGTATCTACCTCATACGCTAGGAAAATGATAGGATGGATAATGAGAAGCTTCAAAACTAGGGACGCCAAGCTCATGATGATTCTCAAATCGCTTGTGCTCTCTAGGCTGGAATACTGCTGTACACTAACGGCCCCCTTCAAGGCTGGCGACATTGCAGACCTGGAGAGTGTACAAAGAACTTTCATGGCACACATAAGTACGATAAGGCACCTAAACTACTGGGAACGGTTGAAGGTCCTTCATCTGTATTCCCTCGAACGCAGGCGAGAGAGATACATGATAATGTACACCTGGAAGGTCCTGGAGGGATTGGTACCAAACCTGCACACGAAAATCACTCTCTAAGAAAGCAAAAGACTCGGCAGGAGATGCAACATTCCCCCGATTAAAAACAGGGGCCCCACGAGTACACTAAGAGACAACACAGTAAGTGTCCGGGGCCAAAGACTGTTCAATTGACTCCCAGCATACATAAGGGGGGATTACCAATAGACCCCTGGCTGACTTCAAGATGGCATTGTACAGGCACCTAAAGTTAGTACCTGACCAACCGGGCTGTGGTTCGTACGTCAGCTTGCGTGCGGCCAGCAGTAACAGCCTGGTTGATCAGACCCTGATCCATCATGAGGCCTGGTCTCAAACCGGGCCGCGGGGGCGTTGGCCCCCCGAAACCCTCTCCAGGTAAACTCCAGTGTACCTAGAAGGATTTCTTTGCAATGTTAGGAAAAGACTTTGTTTGCTTGTTAATCCTGAGGCTTAATAACCCAGGATAACCCACTAAAGTCAGGATGTCATCAGAGGGTTTGTCTTATTTACACTGCGGCCCTTTAATTCTCTTCCCCAGGATGCGACCCACATCGTTCACCTAACATCCATGAACCTACTTACTGCTATGTGAACAGGGGTAACAAGTGTAAGGAAACATTCTAAACATTTCCACTCGTGCCGGGGATCGAACCCCGGTCCCTCAGTATGCGAGCCAAGGTGGTTACCAACCGAGCCACGACTTTTCTTACTTCGTCCTAAATATGTGTTAATTTGAATGTATTGGTCTATAAGGTGAACCTTCTTCTTGTTTTGCGAAGTTTTAAGTGATCTGAATTATTTATCCGTTTTTTTGTTTATCAGAACCAGGTCACGCAGGTGGTGGGGTTGGTCTGGGATGGGGTTGTGAGTTGGTGGTAGGGTTGGTCGGGGTTGGGGGCTGCAGGTTTGTAGTGTTTTCCGGGGTAGTGTGGTGGGTTTATGTGGAGGGTTAGTTGTGGGTTTTGGGGTAGTATGCTGGGGTTGTGTGGGGGTTGGTTAGTAGTGGGTTGTGGGGTAGTGTATTGGTGTTGTGTGATGGTGGGTTGTGGCAACACTTAAAACAAAATATATGTCAGGATGTACGACCCATTATCCTGTAACTCTTATAACCCTCCTTGATGTTTCTGTATCTGTGAGTAACTTGTATATTCCGTATCTTAGGCATCCACAGTTAAATCCCCCCCTGGGTACATGCTTGTGGACGGGAAATGCAAAAAAAAAAAAAATACAAAAAAAACCAATTGATCAATGTTTTCAGTGGAAAAAAATTTATACGTGTGATCGAACCAGTTGCGTGGGGTGCCACTGGACGTCACAACGTAAATGTTCGGGTATTTCCCCTGGCTACCATAATAATGGTAGGCTTTAATAATTAAAAAAACCAGGAACACTGGCTCCCCATCCGAATCTTAATGTCTTTTTTTGTCACATTTTTCCCTATGTGCCGGGTTTTTCATTATGTTGGTTAGGGAGGATTTTTGTACCATTAAGGTGGTGGATATTTTGGTTACGGGGGTAAAGGGGGGGATAAAAGGTTTTGGGTCAGACACCCCGGCAAGTCCCCTTATCATTTTGTAATAATTTTGGGTAAAATTCAAAAAAAAGTTTAAAAAAACACAAATCAACTTAAAAGACATTTTGGGATTTTTCGGCTTTTCGGGAGCAAAATTCAATTAATATTTCAAACACACTTGTGTCCTTGAATCTATATATACATGTTCTGGTGGATTAAAAATTTAATGTACTACGGGTGGTGAATATGTTTTGTATTGCAAAAGTAAAACAAAAAAAAAAATTAAAAAATTAAAAAAATGGTTAAAAAAACGGGGTTTTGGGGGGGTTTGCTGGGTTGGGGGAAAGAAATGAGGGGTTTACCCCGGGGGAAAAACAAACTCTTCCAAAACCCAAATTACAAAGGGAAAAAGTTATAAAGTGAAAATTTTTATAGTGGGGTGATAGGATGTTCACGGTGACGGCGGGGAATGTAAATTTGGGTAAAGTTTTCGGGAAGGTCATTCGCGGGAAGGTATTTTCTGGTTGCTTAAAAAAGTGAAAAAATGATAAAGCTATGAGTTTGACATATCAAGGAAAGGGGGCCAGTCAAAATCCCCGCTGAAGGAAGGCAAAAAATTTTAAAAAAGTCGAAAGACCAAAAAACGAAGTTATCGTCGCGGGCTTCATTTGTTCCCAAAAAAAAAAAAAGGGCTGAAACCCTTAAAAGAAATTCAAACCTCTAAGACGTGAAGAATATTCCCTGGAAAAAAAAAGGGAGGACTCTTGAGAAAAAATGGAACACAAACACAGATTTAAAAAAAAAATTCAAATTCAAAAAGTCTTACAAACGATTGAAAAATGTTGAAATGGGATAAAAAACCGACAAGTTGACGATTAAGATACATTGTAACAGTTGGGTATCTTTTTGTTGGAACGTTATCCTCCAGACCATAGTCTGAACCCCCTTCGGCTGAGGTACCACCTCAAATACATTTTAAGGTTAATGGTTGATTTCTCATCTTCTTCACTGTTTAACTGCTGCCTCTGTATTTGCTGAAGAAAAATCTGTGAGGGTTGAAATGTGACCGATTCAAAAAAACCATACCCCGGCCGGTTTAAAAGTCATAATCTGAGCTCTTAGGGGTTCAAAATTTCTTTCCACCAAAATGGCTTTTTTTAACCCCCTATCCATCCTGTGGGCGTAGCGAAACATGTGGATAAAAAAATGCCCAAAAAACTAGGCCCCCAAAAGGGTTAACAGAAATAAAAGGTTATTCTCAAACTATAGTTCCTTTTCTGTTAAAAAAAAAAATTTGCGTATATCGGGTATCTTATTTTCATTAATAAGATATCTTGACATGTCACATAGGTCTTCTGTCTCTGATTCCTCAATAAGTGGACAATTAAGCCCCTGTGTTCAGAAAGTGAATATCCGCCCAAATTTTTCATTATTTTGTCTTTTGTTTTCTCCCAAACTCCCAAAAAGTCTTAAACCAAGCTAAACCCCTCAGTCAGTCTGTTCACATTCCAAGTTGCTCATAAACATTTACCCGTTCATGTTATCATTTGGGTTATGATCTACTCAGGTTTTCCTCTTTCCCTAAACAATCATTTTTTATTTACTTCTTTTAATTTTTTCCTAATCTAACACAGTTATCCAAAGTTATTTTCCTTTCTCCTTCTGGATACTCTTCTTGGCTAACTTTCGGGTTTTTACTGTGGGGGGAAAATGTTTCAACAATAAAGATCCCCAACTTTGTACATGTGTCTCAGTAGGGTGAACCAGGGGTGAAGTAAACTTTCCCCAAATGTTGTTAGTATCCAATTCCCCAATTTTTCAGTTTTTCTAACCAAGACGGGGAAAGGGGGTGGGGTGGATCGGGGTTCCATATTTTGGGTTTTTATCACTGCTCACGCGAATTTTGTCAAAATAAACCCTTAAGAGGGTTCCCGATGTTGTAAAGGGGAAAGGGGGGCTCTTGATCTAAGGAACCGGCCCCGTCCCTTCCCCTAGATCGAGTGGCTCCCCATCATTCCCGGCACTTTATCCCCCCGGTTTAGCTCTTCCCCCCTGGCTTTATAAATATAAACGGGAAAAAAAAGATAGTTCTTTGATGCTGTTCATTTATGTACATCATTATGTAAACATTATTAAAATCATTATTACACCATTATGTAAACATTCTGTACATCAATATGCATCATTTGTACATCAATATCTCATCTTTTGCCCTTTATTCATTTTCATTTTATTACATCTTTTTACATCATTTTAATCTTTTGTCATCATTATTAAACATTTGACTCATTTTACATCATTATTATCTTTTTAATCAATTAATCAATATTTAAACATTATTCATCTTTTCATCAATAGCATCAAATTCATCATTATTACTCTTTTTAATCATTTTACATCTATTTTATAAATATTCATCTTATGTAAACAATATTACATCAATATGTCATGTATTTGTAAGACACAATATACCCTTTATTGAGTTTTATTGAAGACGTTTCCAAGGACTTACCCTAAAGTCCCTTGGGGGACCCCTTTTCTAATAACAAATTATTTGTTTAAACATAAAAATTGTGTTCTTTCCTTGAACAAATTGTTAAAAATTCTCAGCACTCACAACTCAGCAATACCCAACCCGCACCCTCCCTTTTTCCTTCTCCGTACAACTTCTCCATTTCCCAAATTTTACATGTTTCCCAACTGTAGCATTGTGCACCTTCTAAACCGTGCGCAACTCAGCACAAATTGCCATCTCGAAAATTCAAAGATTTATATCAAACCGGGCAGTACATAATATATATCTTGTTCCGCCAGGTGGACTTGTGTTGGGCGACTGCTGCGGGTCGTGTTCGGGACAAACGTTATCGAAAAAAATGCGTTAAAAAATCTCCCTTCTGGAAGACAAAATAAAAATAAGAACATGAACAAAGGGAAAACCGCGAAAGGGCCCCTGGCCCATGCGAGGGAGGTCAAGTCCCTAGGCAAGCCAATGCACCCAACCCCGTCGGTGGTGTTGCGGGGGGGAACCGCAACCGACCTGTTACCAAGCTATAGGGCTAACTCCCACCCCCCCCATCCACTTTTTTTCCAAACCCTTTTTTAAACTCCAACGTTCTGGCCTCTATAACGGTCGGGGTTTGTTCCCCCTCCACAACTCTATTAAAACCAGTACTTTCCTATATCCCCCCTGAATCTGAATTTTCCAACTTTAAAAACCCTTGCGAGTCCTGTCTGGCTAGATATTTTCACACATATTTCATCCCCTTTTTTTTCCTTTTCCCCATAAACCTCAATCATATCCCCCAATTTCGTCTTTCTAGGGGTGATTTCAGGGCCCCTTGTCTATCCTCGGAAGGGTTTCGTCATGGATCATCTTTGTCATCCTCCTTTAATTTTTCCAGAGAATTTATATCCATTCTTTAAAACGTGACCAAAACTGTGCAGCATAATCCTAAAAACTAACCGGATGTATAGAGTTGAAGAACAACCGAGGACTCCTATTATTTTGCTTTTGATATGAAAAAGGTTCTATACTTTAGGAAACCTTATTTTGTTTTGGGTTTTTAGTTACCAACCAAACTCCAAAATTTTTTCAAACCCTTATTAAGACCCATTTTTATTTTATGTATGGTTTTTCCCCTGTCAACATTTAGAACTTTCTTTGTCTATATTAAACTGCATCTCCCTTCTCCCCCCCCATCAGTCTATTCAAATCTTTGGAGTGCTCGAATTTTAGGAATTCGAGGCCTATTTTAATTTTCATCCAACTTGCCATTTTCTGCCCCCATCTATTCGTTTATGGAATTTGTGAACACAGGGTGTACTGACCCCTAACACCGCTGTAAAATTCCACTCTGATTTCTCCCTTTTCAAACTCTCTGTCTTTTGTCAACCCCCTCTATCCGGAAAAATTTCTCCTCCTATTCCATGTCTTTAAATTTTTAATAGTCTCTGATGTGGGGCCCCGTCAAAGCCTTACTGAAATCCCTATCACAATATTATTCATTACCATGATCTACCCCCTCAAAAACCTTTGTGAAAAAATTTAAAAAATTAAAGGCAGGGAACCCCGTAAAAATCGATTCGTTGATTAATTTATGCTTTTCAATTCTCAACCCTCGCAAATTGGTTTCCCTTTTTCCCACTATGGAGGGTTTCATTGGTCTATAGTTAACTAGGGCCCCTTTCCCTTTTTGAAAAAAGGTATCACATTTCCATTTCCCTTATCTGGCACCATGCCAGTTTGTGTATATTTTAAAAATTAGCCAAAATGTGCTAATTCTTTCATTCCTTTAGAACCCTTGCATACAGTTCATCAGGGCCTGGGGTTTTTTAGGTTTTAATTTATCTTTTTCCAGGACCATGTCATTGTGACCCCAATAGTGCCGTTTATTATCTCCTGTTCTACATAATTTTTTCATTACTGGAATTCTGGTATCCCCCTGGAAAAACTGAGAGGAATATGGAAAAAAACATTTCCTTTCATTAAAACTGGCCGGGAACTTTGTGGCCTATCTTGTCCCTGATCTTACTTCTGTATACCTGAAAGAATCCTTTTGGGTTAGTCTTCGATTCTCTTGCAACTTTAACCTCATAATCTCTTTTTGCTTTTCTAATTCCCTTTTTTATTTCTCTCTTTAACTGAATATATCGATTTCTTAATTGCCCCTCTCCTCTTTTGATTTGCCTATATATGCCTCTCTTTTGACCAATCAGATATTTTAATCTATTGTTCATCCATTTAGGATCATTTTTGTTTGATCTGATTTCCCTATTTGGAACATAATTTGACTGAGCAGCTAGAACTATGCCCTGGAAAGCATCATATCGGCAACCATCACCACCTACCTGACCCCTAGTCAGGTCATTCCAGTTCAGCCCACCTAAGTAATTTTTCAGTCCTATGAAATCAGCCAAGCGAAAGTCAGGGACGGAGACTTGATTGCCATTATTAGGGGAATTCCATGATATGTTAAAACTGAGTGATTTGTGATCACTCTCCCCAAGCTCATCATTAACCTCAAGATTATTAATTAGTGTTTCCCTACTGGCAAGAACCAAGTCAAGGAGGTTATTTCCCCTAGTTGGCTCTGTCACAAACTGTTTTAAAAAACAATCCTGGATCGTATCAAGAAAGTCACCCGACTCTAAATTTCCTGTCAAATTGCTCCAGTCAATCTGTCTATAGTTGAAATCTCCCATTAGCACAACATTTTCGTATGTAGATGCCTTACGAATTTCGTCCCATAGAAGTTTACTGCACTCCCTATCAAGATTTGGGGCCCTGTAAATCACACCCAAAATTAGTTTTTCTCGGCCCTCGAGAAGCTGTAACCAAACAGATAGCTATTGTGAGATGCAGATGTCTGGAAAGCTCTTGTGTGACGTGGGTGTTAGATAGTTATTGTGATATGCAGGAGTTTGGATAACTCCCGTGTGATGCAGGTGTTAGATAAACGTAGCTCCTGTTCTGGCTCCGTAAAAATGTCACATAGGTCAGGGTGGGCGCACAATACAATTTTACTTATAAAAATAGAGTACTGACACACACACACAGACACACACACACACAGACACACACACACACAGACACACACACACACACACACACACACACACACTCCACCCAAATACTCAAATTGTTGATAACACCACATACACAGTAACCACGAACGAAGAGGAGAGGCCAGGAGCTGTGAATCGAACCCTACAAGCACATCTAGGTGAGTACACAGCGTAGTGGTGACACTATACCAGCACACACAGGGCAGGTCTTGTGCTGATGCTACTGAATGATATTCCTGATATTTATTACGCAACTGAAAATATCATCGGTAAAATGATATTGAAGTAACTTTTCTTACTGATATAATATCTGGCAGGTGTTAGTGCAGTATCTGACAGGTGTTAGTGCAGTATCTGACAGGTGTTAGTGCAGTATCTGACAGGTGTTAATGCAGTACCTGACAGGTGTCTGTGCAGTACCTGACAGGTGTTAGTGTAGTATGCTCCAGGTGCGGGTTTTTGGTGAACAGATTAATAATAATAATAATAATAATAATAATAATAATAATAATAATAATAATAATAATAATAATAATAATAATAATAATAATAATAATAACAATAATAATAATAATAATAATAATAATAATAATAATAATAATAATAATATTAATAATTATAATAATATTAATAATAATAATAATAATAATAATAATAATAATAATAATAATAATAATAATAATAATAATAATAATAATAATAATAATAATAATAATAATAATAATAATAATATTTATTTCTACAAGTTGGTTTAGAAAGACACGTAAGCAGACACTATAACATATTTATTAGAAAACGTTTCGGTCCTGGGACCTTGATCAAGGTCCCAGGACCGAAACGTTTTCTAATAAATATGTTATAGTGTCTGCTTACGTGTCTTTCTAAACCAACTTGTCGATATTTATTACCAAGGTTTATACCATTTCTACAAGTATATATAATTTATACGGATCTAGCTGATATCATTGACATACTATTTAGAAAGCCCCTGGTTATGCAAAGCATAACCAGGTTTTTTTTTAGGTATACAGAAGTAAGATTAGGGACAAGATAGGCCCACTTAAGAGTAACTCAGATCACTGACAGTGATAAGGAAATGTGTGAACTTTTGAATACCTACTTCCTCTCAGTTTTTACTCAGGAAGATACTAGCAAAATTTCAGAAATAATAAATTATGTAGAACAGGACGATAATAAACTATGCACGATTAGGGTAACTAGTGACATGGTCCTCAGACAAATAGAGAAATTAAAACCTAACAAATCCTCAGGCCCTGCAAGGTTGTTAAAGGAATGTAAAGAGGAACTTAGCATACCTTCAGCTAATCTTTTAAATATATCATTACAAACTGGCATAGTGCCAGACAAGTGGAAAATGGCAAATGTAATACCTATTTACAAGGCAGGTGAAAGGTCCTTAGCTTCGAACTGTAGACCAATAAGCCTTCCATAGTTGGTAAATTTATGGAATCAATAATTGCCAAAGCAATTGGGAGCCATCTTGAAAGGCGTAAATTGATTAATGAATCTCAGCACGGTTTTACCTAGGGGTGTTCCTGTCTTACGAATTTACTGACTTTCTTCACTAAGGTATTTGAGGAGGTAGAGCATGGTATTGAATATGATATTGTGTATATGGACTTCAGTGAGGCTTTCGATAGAGTTTCACATCAGAGGCTGTTGAGAAAACTTAAGGCACACAGAATAGAATTTTGTTTCCTGGGTAGAGGCATGGTTGACAAATAGGCAGCAGAGAGTTTGCATAAATGGGGAGAAATCAGAATGGGGCACATCACAAGCGGTGTTGTTCACAATTTACATAAACGACATAGATGAGGGAATAAATAGCGACATAAGCAAATTTGCTGATGACATCTAAATAGGCCGTCCAATTCATTCTAATGAGGACACTAGAGCACTCCAGGATGATTGGAATAGACTGATGCAATGGTCGGAGAAGTGGCAGATGCAGTTTAATATAGACAAATGCAAAACTCTAAATGTTGGACAGGAAAATAACCATGCCACATATATGCTAAATAATGTAGATCTTAATATTACGGATTGCGAAATGATTTAGGAGTTCTGGTTAAAAGGTAATCTAAAACCAAGACAATGCATAAGTGCTCGCAATAAAGCTAACATAATCCTTGGTTTCATAGCAAGAAGTATTAATAATAGGAGTCCTTAGGTTGTTCTTCAACTCTATATATCTTTGGTTAGGCCTCATTTAGATTATGCTGCGCATTTTGGGCACCATATTACAGAATGGATATAAATGCACTGGAAAACGTACGATGGAGGATGACAAGGTTGATCCCATGTTTCAGAAATCTTCCCTATGAGGAAAGACTGATGACCCTGAATCTGCACTCTCTAGAAAGGCGTAGAATCAGCGGGGATATGATTGGGGTGTATAAATGGAAAACAGGAATTAATATATATGTAAATAGCGTGCTAAAAATATCGAGCATAGACAGGACTCGCAGTAATGGTTTTAAATTGGAAAACTTCAGATTCAGGAAGGATATAGGAAAACACTGGTTTGGCAGTGGAGTTGTGGATGAGTGGGACAAACTCCCGAGTACAGTTATAGAGGCTGAAACGTTGTGTTGTTTTAAAAATAGGTTGGTCAGTGGTCAGTCGTCACGTGAGGTCACAGACCCTGAGCTGCTTTGGGGATTAGCGTGGACGGTTTCAAAGCATGGCTTGCTTCTGCAGTGTTTTAAAAATTGAGGTTGGAGAGTTGAAGGAGGAGGTCTTGCTTCTCCAGGAGGAGATTAGGAGGCTGAAGGTCCACCTCAGTGGGTCTGGGAGAGAATGTGAGGTGGCTGGAGTTGTGGGGAATGAGGTTTCTAGGAGTGAGGTGCAGTCTGTCTCTCGCTGTGAGGAGGCTGTAGGTGGGGAGGTAGCAACGGCTACCAGCAGTGAGGTGCAGCCCAGCACCTGCTACAAGTGGCGAGTGGTTCACAGTAATGGGAGGCGCATCAGAGTAAGGAAAGTTAAGAGTGAAGATCTGAAGGTAGGAAATCGCTTCTCTGTTCTTCAGGATGAATGTACTTCAGTGGCCAGTAAAGATAAGGGTACTACTGCCCCTGATAATAGAGGTAAGCTCATTCTTGTGGTTGGTGACTCTCAGGTAAGATATATTGACCGTGCTTTTTGTAATAGGAATAAGAAGATGAGAGATAGAGTGTGCTTCCCTGGAGCTGGTGTTGGGGACATAGTCAACAGGCTGGATAATATCATGTCAGGTAATGGGAACAAGCCCATTATCTGTCTCAGTGCTGGTGGAAATGATATTGGGAAGGGTAGGAGAGAAGAGCTGCTAGATAAGTACAGGTCAGCTATAGATTTCATTAAGTCTAAGGGAGGGATCCCAATCATATGTAGCATCTTGCCTAGAAGGGGAGTAGGAAATGAATGGTTGTCTAGGGCAATTGGTGTAAATTGCTGGCTGGACAGATACTGCAAGGAACTTGCAATCCCATTCATTGACAACTGGAACAACTTTTATGGCAAACATGATATGTATGCAAGGGATGGGGTACATCTCTCTGGGGCAGGGGTGGTAGCACTTGCAGACTCGATTGAGAAGGCCATTGGTGAAATGCCTATGATTTTAAACTGATGGAAGATAGAGGTATGGGTGGGTGTGGGAAACAAGCAGGTTGCAACACTAGGGTTGGAAACAGTAAATGTATAAAAGGCATTCAGCATGAAGTTATAAATAAAAACAATAGATCAGGTCAGCAAACAAAGGGGGACAGCAAAGGGCAGCAAGGGACTAGCTCACTTAAGGTTTACTATACTAATAGCAGGAGTGTAAGAAATAAGATAGATGAGCTAAGATTAATTGCAAGTGCAGGAAACATAGATATTATTGCTATAACAGAGACCTGGCTCAATCTGAAAGATAGAGAGATGCCCTCTGAATGTCACATACAAGGCTATAAATTATTCCACACTGACAGGGTCAACAGGAAAGGTGGTGGAGTAGCGATGTATGTCAGAGACAATTTAAATTGTTGTGTTAGACAAGATATAAAATTAGAAGCGTCAGCCACTGAATCTGTTTGGTTACAGCTTCTCGAGGGACGAGAAAAATTAATTTTGGGTGTGATTTACAGGGCCCCAAATCTTGACAGGGAGTGCAGTAAACTTCTATGGGACGAAATTCGTAAGGCATCTACATACGAAAATGTTTTGCTAATGGGAGATTTCAACTACAGACAGACTGACTGGAACAATTTGACAGGAAATTTAGAGTCAGGTGACTTTCTTGATACGATCCAGGATTGTTTTTTAAAACAGTTTGTGACAGAGCTAACTAGGGGAAAAAACCTCCTTGACTTGGTTCTTGCCAGTAGGGAAACGCTAATTAATAATCTTGAGGTTAATGATGAGCTTGGGGAAAGTGATCACAAATCACTCAGTTTTAATATATCATGGAATTCCCCTAATAATGGCAATCAAGTCTCTGTCCCTGACTTCCGCTTGGCTGATTTCATAGGACTGAAAAATTACTTAGGTGGGCTGAACTGGAATGACCTGACTAAGGGTCAGGTAGGTGGTGATGGTTGCCGATATGACGCTTTCCAGGGCATAGTTCTAGCTGCTCAGTCAAATTATGTTCCAAATAGGGAAATCAGATCAAACAAAAATGATCCTAAATGGATGAACAATAGGTTAAAATATCTAATTGGTCAAAAGAGAGGCATACATAGGCAAATCAAAAGAGGAGAGGGGTAATTAAGAAATCGATATATTCAGTTAAAGAGAGAAATAAAAAAAAAGGAATAAGAAAAGCAAAAAGAGATTACGAGGTTAAAGTTGCAAGACAATCGAAGACTAACCCAAAAGGATTCTTTCAGGTATACAGAAGTAAGATCAGGGACAAGATAGGCCCACTCAAAAGTTCCTCGGGTCAGCTCACTGACAGTGATAAGGAAATGTATAGAAGTTTTAACACATACTTCCTCTCAGTTTTTACACAGGAGGATACCAGCGATATTCCAGAAATGATAAATTATATGGAACAGGACGATAATAAACTGTGCACGATTAGGGTCACAAGTGACATGGTCCTTAGGCAAATAGATAAATTAAAACCTAACAAATCCCCAGGCCCTGATGAACTGTATGCAAGGGCTCTAAAGGAATGTAAAGAGGAGCTTAGCAAACCTTTGGCTAATCTTTTCAACCTATCACTACTAACTGGCATGGTGCCAGATAAGTGGAAAATGGCAAATGTGATACCTATTTTCAAAGCAGGTGATAGGTCTTTAGCTTCGAACTATAGACCAATAAGCCTAACCTCCATAGTGGGAAAATTTATGGAATCAATAATTGCCGAGGCAGTTCGTAGCCACCTTGAAAAACATAAATTAATCAACGAATCTCAGCATGGTTTTACAAAGGGGCGTTCCTGCCTTACGAATTTATTAACTTTTTTCACTAAGGTATTTGAGGAGGTAGATCATGGTAATGAATATGATATTGTGTATATGGACTTCAGTAAGGCTTTTGACAGGGTCCCACATCAGAAACAATTGAGGAAAATTAAGGCACATGGAATAGGAGGAGAAATTTTTTCCTGGATAGAGGCATGGTTGACAAATAGGCAGCAGAAAGTTTGCATAAATGGGGAGAAATCAGAGTGGGGAAGCGTCACGAGCGGTGTTCCACAGGGTTCAGTGTTGGGCCCCCTGCTGTTCACAATCTACATAAACGACATAGATGAGGGCATAAAGAGCGACATCAGCAAGTTTGCCGATGACACCAAAACAGGCCGTCGAATTCATTCTGACGAGGACATTAGAGCACTCCAGGAAGATTTGAGTAGACTGATGCAGTGGTCGGAGAAGTGGCAGATGCAGTTTAATATAGACAAATGCAAAGTTCTAAATGTTGGACAGGAAAATAATCATGCCACATATAAACTAAATAATGTAGATCTTAATATTACGGATTGCGAAAAAGATTTAGGAGTTCTGGTTAGCAGTAATCTGAAACCAAGACAACAGTGCATAAGTGTTCGCAATAAAGCTAATAGAATCCTTGGCTTTATATCAAGAAGCATAAATAATAGGAGTCCTCAGGTTGTTCTTCAACTCTATACATCCTTGGTTAGGCCTCATTTAGATTATGCTGCACAGTTTTGGTCGCCGTATTACGGAATGGATATAAATGCTCTGGAAAATGTACAAAGGAGGATGACAAAGTTGATCCCATGTATCAGAAACCTTCCCTATGAGGAAAGACTAAGGGCCCTGAATCTGCACTCTCTAGAAAGACGTAGAATTAGGGGTGATATGATTGAGGTGTATAAATGGAAGACAGGAATAAATAAAGGGTATGTAAACAGTGTGCTGAAAATATCTAGCCTAGACAGGACTCGCAGCAATGGTTTTAAGTTAGAAAAATTCAGATTCAAGAAGGATATAGGAAAGTACTGGTTTGGTAATAGAGTTGTGGATGAGTGGAACAAACTCCCAAGTACAGTTATAGAGGCCAGAACGTTGTGAGGCTTTAAAAATAGGTTGGATAAATACATGAGTGGGTGTGGGTGGGTGTGAGTTGGACATGATTAGCTTGTGCTACCAGGTCGGTTGCCGTGTTCCTCCCTTAAATCAAGGTGACCTGACCTGACTAGGATGGGTGTATTGGCTTAAGCCGGTAGGAGACTTGGACCTGCCTCGCATGGGCCAGTAGGCCTGCTGCAGTGTTCCTTCGTTCTTATGTTCTTATGTTCTTATGAGTGGGTGTGGGTGGGTGTGAGTTGGACCTGACTAGCTTGTGCTACTAGGTCGGATGCCATGCTCCTCCTTTAAGTGAATGTGACTGACCTGACTAGGTCAAGGCATTGGCTTAAGCCGGTGGGAAAACTGGACCTGCCTCGCATGGGCCAGCAGGCCTGTTGCAGTGTTATTTCTTTTTTATGTTCTTATGTAATTTTGTCCCCATGATGCGACCCACGCCAGTCGCCTAACACCCAGGTATCTACTTACTGCTAGGTGAACAGGGAGAGCAGGTGTCTTAAGGAAACACGTCTAATGTTTCCACCCGTACCGGTGCCACAACACCAGAAACAGTAACACTAGATAACACAGAGTTGTTTATTACTACGATTACTACAAGAGCAGTGTGCGTCTACCAGCTTGACTTGTGTGACATTCTACGAGGTTGGAACTGTATGTTCACCTGTCACACCCGTCAGGCAGTGCAAAGGGCATAGTGTGTAGGTTAGTGTGTACATCACGCCACAAGATAACAAACTAGGGTAATCGGGTAGGGGAAAACCGTGGAGTTTAAAGTACGCCTTCTGGATTTCTGAACAAAATGTTCAAGTTCACGTGTGTAAGCTAGGTGAGGAGGTTGCCATGGTAACCAGATGACGTGAGCAGTGAGGTGTGAAGTCTGGTCAGCCTCCAGCCCCCAGTCTCTAGTCCCCAGCCTCACCTATGAGACAATAAGGAGGCTTCATGCACTCTCCGCGGGGCAGCGGCAACGTCCCAAAGCTCACTTCTAAACTATTAGTCTACAATTCTGAGAGGAAACTTCAGGCAACATTTCGATCAGTCCTGGACTATTAGCAAGTCGCAGCTGAGAGAGAGAGAGAGAGAGAGAGAGAGAGAGAGAGAGAGAGAGAGAGAGAGAGAGAGAGAGAGAGAGAGAGAGAGAGAGAGAGAGAGAGAGAGAGAGAGAGAGAGAGAGATAGAGAGAGAGATAGAGATAGAGAGAGAGAGAGAGAGAGAGAGAGAGAGAGAGAGAGAGAGAGAGAGAGAGAGAGAGAGAGAGAGAGAGGGTAATATGCCAGACGGTAGGTCGGATGAGGAGCCGACGCCAAGGTCACGTCAAGGTCACTTTTAATGACTACCGAGTTCTTTGTTTCATGACAAGTAAAAATGTAAAGCACGTCACTGTGAAATGCTTCACTGAGTGTGCTGAGCACTCTCTGTACTGTACACTCTGTGCTGAGCACTCTCTGTACTGTACACTCTGTGCTGAGCACTCTCTGTACTGTACACTCTGTGCTGAGCACTCTCTGTACTGTACACTCTGTGCTGAGCACTGTCTGTACTGTACACTCTGTGCTGAGCACTCTCTGTACTGTACACTCTGTGCTGAGCACTCTCTGTACTGTACACTCTGTGCTGAGCACTCTCTGTACTGTACACTCTGTGCTGAGCACTCTCTGTACTGTACACTCTGTGCTGAGCACTCTCTGTACTGTACACTGTGTGCTGAGCACTCTCTGTACTGTACACTCTGTGCTGAGCACTCTCTGTACTGTACACTCTGTGCTGAGCACTCTCTGTACTGTACACTCTGTGCTGAGCACTCTCTGTACTGTACACTCTGTGCTGAGCACTCTCTGTACTGTACACTCTGTGCTGAGCACTCTCTGTACTGTACACTCTGTGCTGAGCACTCTCTGTACTGTACACTCTGTGCTGAGCACTCTCTGTACTGTACACTCTGTGCTGAGCACTCTCTGTACTGTACACTCTGTGCTGAGCACTCTCTGTACTGTACACTCTGTGCTGAGCACTCTCTGTACTGTACACTCTGTGCTGAGCACTCTCTGTACTGTACACTCTGTGCTGAGCACTCTCTGTACTGTACACTCTGTGCTGAGCACTCTCTGTACTGTACACTCTGTGCTGAGCACTCTCTGTACTGTACACTCTGTGCTGAGCACTCTCTGTACTGTACACTCTGTGCTGAGCACTCTCTGTACTGTACACTCTGTGCTGAGCACTCTCTGTACTGTACACTCTGTGCTGAGCACTCTCTGTACTGTACACTGTGTGCTGAGCACTCTCTGTACTGTACACTCTGTGCTGAGCACTCTCTGTACTGTACACTCTGTGCTGAGCACTCTCTGTACTGTACACTCTGTGCTGAGCACTCTCTGTACTGTACACTCTGTGCTGAGCACTCTCTGTACTGTACACTCTGTGCTGAGCACTCTCTGTACTGTACACTCTGTGCTGAGCACTCTCTGTACTGTACAATGTGTTGAGCACTCTCTGTACTGTACAATGTGTTGAGCACTCTCTGTACTGTACACTCTGTGCTGAGCACTGTCTGTACTGTACACTCTGTGCTGAGCACTCTCTGTACTGTACACTGTGTGCTGAGCACTCTCTGTACTGTACACTCTGTGCTGAGCACTGTCTGTACTGTACACTCTGTGCTGAGCACTCTCTGTACTGTACACTCTGTGCTGAGCACTCTCTGTACTGTACACTGTGTGCTGAGCACTCTCTGTACTGTACACTCTGTGCTGAGCACTCTCTGTACTGTACACTGTGTGCTGAGCACTCTCTGTACTGTACACTCTGTGCTGAGCACTCTCTGTACTGTACACTCTGTGCTGAGCACTCTCTGTACTGTACACTCTGTGCTGAGCACTCTCTGTACTGTACACTCTGTGCTGAGCACTCTCTGTACTGTACACTCTGTGCTGAGCACTCTCTGTACTGTACACTCTGTGCTGAGCACTCTCTGTACTGTACACTCTGTGCTGAGCACTCTCTGTACTGTACACTGTGTGCTGAGCACTCTCTGTACTGTACACTCTGTGCTGAGCACTGTCTGTACTGTACACTCTGTGCTGAGCACTCTCTGTACTGTACACTGTGTGCTGAGCACTCTCTGTACTGTACACTCTGTGCTGAGCACTGTCTGTACTGTACACTCTGTGCTGAGCACTCTCTGTACTGTACACTCTGTGCTGAGCACTCTCTGTACTGTACACTGTGTGCTGAGCACTCTCTGTACTGTACACTCTGTGCTGAGCACTCTCTGTACTGTACACTGTGTGCTGAGCACTCTCTGTACTGTACACTCTGTGCTGAGCACTCTCTGTACTGTACACTCTGTGCTGAGCACTCTCTGTACTGTACACTGTGTGCTGAGCACTCTCTGTACTGTACACTCTGTGCTGAGCACTCTCTGTACTGTACACTCTGTGCTGAGCACTCTCTGTACTGTACAATGTATTGAGCACTCTCTGTACTGTACACTCTGTGCTGAGCACTCTCTGTACTGTACACTCTGTGCTGAGCACTCTCTGTACTGTACACTGTGTGCTGAGCACTCTCTGTACTGTACACTCTGTGCTGAGCACTCTCTGTACTGTATACTCTGTGCTGAGCACTCTCTGTACTGTACACTCTGTGCTGAGCACTCTCTGTACTGTACACTCTGTGCTGAGCACTCTCTGTACTGTACAATGTGTTGAGCACTCTCTGTACTGTACAATGTGTTGAGCACTCTCTGTACTGTACACTCTGTGCTGAGCACTCTCTGTACTGTACACTCTGTGCTGAGCACTCTCTGTACTGTACAATGTATTGAGCACTCTCTGTACTGTACACTCTGTGCTGAGCACTCTCTGTACTGTACACTCTGTGCTGAGCACTCTCTGTACTGTATACTCTGTGCTGAGCACTCTCTGTACTGTACACTCTGTGCTGAGCACTCTCTGTACTGTACACTCTGTGCTGAGCACTCTCTGTACTGTACACTGTGTGCTGAGCACTCTCTGTACTGTATACTCTGTGCTGAGCACTCTCTGTACTGTACACTCTGTGCTGAGCACTCTCTGTACTGTACACTCTGTGCTGAGCACTCTCTGTACTGTACACTCTGTGCTGAGCACTGTCTGTACTGTACACTCTGTGCTGAGCACTCTCTGTACTGTACACTCTGTGCTGAGCACTGTCTGTACTGTACACTCTGTGCTGAGCACTCTCTGTACTGTACACTCTGTGCTGAGCACTCTCTGTACTGTACACTCTGTGCTGAGCACTCTCTGTACTGTACACTCTGTGCTGAGCACTGTCTGTACTGTACACTCTGTGCTGAGCACTCTCTGTACTGTACACTCTGTGCTGAGCACTGTCTGTACTGTACACTCTGTGCTGAGCACTCTCTGTACTGTACACTCTGTGCTGAGCACTGTCTGTACTGTACACTCTGCTGAGCACTCTCTGTACTGTACACTCTGTGCTGAGCACTCTCTGTACTGTACACTCTGTGCTGAGCACTCTCTGTACTGTACACTCTGTGCTGAGCACTGTCTGTACTGTACACTCTGCTGAGCACTCTCTGTACTGTACACTCTGTGCTGAGCACTGTCTGTACTGTACACTCTGTGCTGAGCACTCTCTGTACTGTACACTCTGTGCTGAGCACTCTCTGTACTGTACACTCTGTGCTGAGCACTCTCTGTACTGTACACTCTGTGCTGAGCACTCTCTGTACTGTACACTCTGTGCTGAGCACTCTCTGTACTGTACAATCTGTGCTGAGCACTCTCTGTACTGTACAATCTGTGCTGAGCACTCTCTGTACTGTACACTCTGTGCTGAGCACTCTCTGTACTGTACACTCTGTGCTGAGCACTCTCTGTACTGTACACTCTGTGCTGAGCACTCTCTGTACTGTACACTCTGCTGAGCACTCTCTGTACTGTACATTCTGTGCTGAGCACTCTCTGTACTGTACACTCTGTGCTGAGCACTCTCTGTACTGTACACTCTGTGCTGAGCACTCTCTGTACTGTACACTCTGTGCTGAGCACTCTCTGTACTGTACACTCTGTGCTGAGCACTCTCTGTACTGTACACTCTGTGCTAAGCACTCTCTGTACTGTACACTCTGTGCTGAGCACTGTCTGTACTGTACACTCTGTGCTGAGCACTCTCTGTACTGTACACTCTGTGCTGAGCACTCTCTGTACTGTACACTCTGTGCTGAGCACTCTCTGTACTGTACACTCTGTGCTGAGCACTCTCTGTACTGTACACTCTGTGCTGAGCACTGTCTGTACTGTACACTCTGTGCTGAGCACTCTCTGTACTGTACACTCTGTGCTGAGCACTGTCTGTACTGTACACTCTGTGCTGAGCACTCTCTGTACTGTACACTCTGTGCTGAGCACTGTCTGTAGTTGACACTCTGCTGAGCACTCTCTGTACTGTACACTCTGTGCTGAGCACTCTCTGTACTGTACACTCTGTGCTGAGCACTCTCTGTACTGTACACTCTGTGCTGAGCACTGTCTGTACTGTACACTCTGCTGAGCACTCTCTGTACTGTACACTCTGTGCTGAGCACTGTCTGTACTGTACACTCTGTGCTGAGCACTCTCTGTACTGTACACTCTGTGCTGAGCACTCTCTGTACTGTACACTCTGTGCTGAGCACTCTCTGTACTGTACACTCTGTGCTGAGCACTCTCTGTACTGTACACTCTGTGCTGAGCACTCTCTGTACTGTACAATCTGTGCTGAGCACTCTCTGTACTGTACAATCTGTGCTGAGCACTCTCTGTACTGTACACTCTGTGCTGAGCACTCTCTGTACTGTACACTCTGTGCTGAGCACTCTCTGTACTGTACACTCTGTGCTGAGCACTCTCTGTACTGTACACTCTGCTGAGCACTCTCTGTACTGTACATTCTGTGCTGAGCACTCTCTGTACTGTACACTCTGTGCTGAGCACTCTCTGTACTGTACACTCTGTGCTGAGCACTCTCTGTACTGTACACTCTGTGCTGAGCACTCTCTGTACTGTACACTCTGTGCTGAGCACTCTCTGTACTGTACACTCTGTGCTAAGCACTCTCTGTACTGTACACTCTGTGCTGAGCACTGTCTGTACTGTACACTCTGTGCTGAGCACTCTCTGTACTGTACACTCTGTGCTGAGTACTCTCTGTACTGTACACTCTGTGCTGAGCACACTCTGTGCTGAGCACTCTCTGTACTGTACACTCTGTGCTGAGCACTCTCTGTACTGTACACTCTGTGCTGAGCACTCTCTGTACTGTACACTCTGTGCTGAGCACTCTCTGTACTGTACACTCTGTGCTGAGCACTCTCTGTACTGTACACTCTGTGCTGAGCACACTCTGTGCTGAGCACTCTCTGTACTGTATACTCTGCTGAGCACTCTCTGTACTGTACATTCTGTGCTGAGAATTATCTGTACTGTACACTCTGTGCTGAGCACTCTCTGTACTGTACACTCTATGCTAGGTAGTAGGTTGGTAGACAGCAACCACCCAGGGAAGTACTACCGTCCTGCCAGATGACTGTGAAACAGAAACCTGTAACTGTTTTGCATGATGGTAGGATTGCTGGTTTCTTTTTCTGTCTCATAAACACGCTAGATAACAGGGATATCTTGCTACTCCTACTTACACTTTGGTCACACTTCACAGACACGCACATGCATATATATATACATCTAGGTTTTTCTCCTTTTTCTACATAGCTCTTGTTCTTCTTTATTTCTTCTATTGTCCATGGGGAAGTGGAAAAGAATTTTTCCTCCGTAAGCCATGCGTGTCGTATGAGGCGACTAAAATGTGGGGAGCAATGGGCTAGTAACCCCTTCTCCTGTAGACATTTACTAAAAAAGAGAAGAAGAAAAACTTTATAAAACTGGGTTCCTTGAATGTGCGTGGATGTAGTGCGGATGAAAAACAGATGATTGCTGATGTTATGAATGAAAAGAAGTTGGATGTCCTGGCCCTAAGCGAAACAAAGCTGAAGGGGGTAGGGGAGTTTCGGTGGGGGGAAATAAATGGGATTAAATCTGGAGTATCTGAGAGAGTTAGAGCAAAGGAAGGGGTAGCAGTAATGTTGAACGATCAGTTATGGAAGGAGAAAAGAGAATATGAATGTGTAAATGCAAGAGTTATGTGGATTAAAGTAAAGGTTGGATGCGAGAAGTGGGTCATAATAAGCGTGTATGCACCTGGAGAAGAGAGGAATGCAGAGGAGAGAGAGAGATTTTGGGAGATGTTAAGTGAATGTATAGGAGCCTTTGAACCAAGTGAGAGAGTAATTGTGGTAGGGGACCTGAATGCTAAAGTGGGAGAAACTTTTAGAGAGGGTGTGGTAGGTAAGTTTGGGGTGCCAGGTGTAAATGATAATGGGAGCCCTTTGATTGAACTTTGTATAGAAAGGGGTTTAGTTATAGGTAATACATGTTTTAAGAAAAAGAGGATAAATAAGTATACAAGATATGATGTAGGGCGAAATGACAGTAGTTTGTTGGATTATGTATTGGTAGATAAAAGACTGTTGAGTAGACTTCAGGATGTACATGTTTATAGAGGGGCCACAGATATATCAGATCACTTTCTAGTTGTAGCTACACTGAGAGTAAAAGGTAGATGGGATACAAGGAGAATAGAAGCATCAGGGAAGAGAGAGGTGAAGGTTTATAAACTAAAAGAGGAGGCAGTTAGGGAAAGATATAAACAGCTATTGGAGGATAGATGGGCTAATGAGAGCATAGGCAATGGGGTCGAAGAGGTATGGGGTAGGTTTAAAAATGTAGTGTTAGAGTGTTCAGCAGAAGTTTGTGGTTACAGGAAAGTGGGTGCGGGAGGGAAGAGGAGCGATTGGTGGAATGATGATGTAAAGAGAGTAGTAAGAGAGAAAAAGTTAGCATATGAGAAGTTTTTACAAAGTAGAAGTGATGCAAGGAGGGAAGAGTATATGGAGAAAAAGAGAGAGGTTAAGAGAGTGGTGAAGCAATGTAAAAAGAGAACAAATGAGAGAGTGGGTGAGATGTTATCAACAAATTTTGTTGAAAATAAGAAAAAGTTTTGGAGTGAGATTAACAAGTTAAGGAAGCCTAGAGAACAAATGGATTTGTCAGTTAAAAATAGGAGAGGAGAGTTATTAAATGGAGAGTTAGAGGTATTGGGAAGATGGAGGGAATATTTTGAGGAATTGTTAAATGTTGATGAAGATAGGGAAGCTGTGATTTCGTGTATAGGGCAAGGAGGAATAACATGTTGTAGGAGTGAGGAAGAGCCAGTTGTGAGTGTGGGGGAAGTTCGTGAGGCAGTAGGTAAAATGAAAGGGGGTAAGGCAGCCGGGATTGATGGGATAAAGATAGAAATGTTAAAAGCAGGTGGGGATATAGTTTTGGTGTGGTTGGTGCAATTATTTAATAAATGTATGGAAGAGGGTAATGTACCTAGGGATTGGCAGAGAGCATGCATAGTTCCTTTATATAAAGGCAAAGGGGACAAAAGAGAGTGCAAAAATTATAGGGGGATAGGTCTGTTGAGTATACCTGGTAAAGTGTATGGTAGAGTTATTATTGAAAGAATTAAGAGTAAGACAGAGAATAGGATAGCAGATGAACAAGGAGGCTTTAGGAAAGGTAGGGGGTGTGTGGACCAGGTGTTTACAGTGAAACATATAAGTGAACAGTATTTAGATAAGGCTAAAGAGGTCTTTGTGGCATTTATGGATTTGGAAAAGGCGTATGACAGGGTGGATAGGGGGGCAATGTGGCAGATGTTGCAGGTGTATGGTGTAGGAGGCAGGTTACTGAAAGCAGTGAAGAGTTTTTACGAGGATAGTGAGGCTCAAGTTAGAGTATGTAGGAAAGAGGGAAATTATTTCCCAGTAAAAGTAGGCCTTAGACAGGGATGTGTGATGTCACCGTGGTTGTTTAATATATTTATGGATGGGGTTGTAAGAGAAGTAAATGTGAGGGTCTTGGCAAGAGGCGTGGAGTTAAAAGATAAAGAATCACACATAAAGTGGGAGTTGTCACAGTTGCTCTTTGCTGATGACACTGTGCTCTTGGGAGATTCTGAAGAGAAGTTGCAGAGATTGGTGGATGAATTTGGTAGGGTGTGCAAAAGAAGAAAATTAAAAGTGAATACAGGAAAGAGTAAGGTTATGAGAATAACAAAAATATTAGGTGATGAAAGATTGGATATCAGATTGGAGGGAGAGAGTATGGAGGAGATGAATGTATTCAGATATTTGGGAGTGGACGTGTCAGCGGATGGGTCTATGTAGGATGAGGTGAATCATAGAATTGATGAGGGGAAAAGGGTGAGTGGTGCACTTAGGAGTCTGTGGAGACAAAGAACTTTGTCCTTGGAGGCAAAGAGGGGAATGTATGAGAGTCTAGTTTTACCAACGCTCTTATATGGGTGTGAAGCATGGGTGATGAATGTTGCAGCGAGGAGAAGGCTGGAGGCAGTGGAGATGTCATGTCTGAGGGCAATGTGTGGTGTGAATATAATGCAGAGAATTCGTAGTTTGGAAGTTAGGAGGAGGTGCGGGATTACCAAAACTGTTGTCCAGAGGGCTGAGGAAGGGTTGTTGAGGTGGTTCGGACATGTAGAGAGAATGGAGCGAGACAGAATGACTTCAAGAGTGTATCAGTCTGTAGTGGAAGGAAGGCGGGGTAGGGGTCGGCCTAGGAAAGGTTGGAGGGAGGGGGTAAAGGAGGTTTTGTGTGCGAGGGACCTGGACTTCCAGCAGGCGTGCATGAGCGTGTTTGATAGGAGTGAATGGAGACGAATGGTTTTTAATACTTGACGTGCTGTTGGAGTGTGAACAAAGTAACATTTATGAAGGGGTTCAGGGAAACCGGCAGGCCGGACTTGAGTCCTGGAGATGGGAAGTACAGTGCCTGCACTCTGAAGGAGGGGTGTTAATGTTGCAGTTTAAAAACTGTAGTGTAGAGCACCCTTCTGGCAAGACAGTGATGGAGTGAATGATGGTGAAAGTTTTTCTTTTTCAGGCCACCCTGCCTTGGTGGGAATCGGCCAGTGTGTTAATAATATTTTTTAAATATTGTGTTAGATTTAGGTTAGATGAGGTTAGCTTATGTTAAAGTAGATTAGATTAGGGAGCTTAGTTCATGTTAGGGTTGATTATGTTATGTTAGGGTAGGTTAGTTCAGGTTAGGGTTAGTTATTTTATGTTAGGGTAGGTTAGTTCATGTTAAGGTTGATTATGTTATGTTAGGGTAGGTTAGTTCATGTTAGGGTAGGTTAGTTCATGTTAGGGTAGGTTAGGTTATGTTAGGGTAGGTTAGTTCGTGTTAGGGTAGGTTAGGTTATGTTAGGGTAGGTTAGGTTATACTGAGGTAGGTTAAGTTACGTTAGGGTAGTTTAGGTTATTTTAGGGTGGGTTAGGTCATGTTAAGGTAGATTAAGTTATGTTAGGATAGATTAGGTTATGTTAAGGTAGGCTATGTTATGTTAGGGTAGAGTAGGTTAGGTTATGTTAGGGTAGTTTAGGTTATGTTAAGGTGGGTTAGGTTATGTGTGAGGGCAAATTTGTCAATATACTAGAGTTGAAAAAAGAAATCAGAATCATTGGAATCCATATGTTAACCGGAGAATGCCTATTCTGATAGGCTTCAGATTTTTCAATTCTGGTATATTATATTTTCCAGAAAGGAAAGTTCGCGCTGTTAAGGGGCTGCAGTACTTCTAATTGGCCAGTTTTATTAAATAAAGAGTGATATTGATTTCTGTTTAGTAGTTAAAGAATGTCTGTTCTCAGTGATCTGATTGGTTTCAAATTATTACCGAGGGTGGCGCCTTAGAAGTTTTGAATATTTAGAGGCAAATTTAGAATTTTACTGAAATTGTTAAAAAACTTAGAATTGTTGGATTCTGATCAGTTACTAGAAAATGATTTTTCTTATTGGCTTCAAACTTTCAGTGTTGGTGGATGTTATTAAAATAAAGCGTGGATGTCACTTTGAGCTGTGTAAACTTTAATTTGTCAGCTTTATTAAATAAGGTGGTTTCCATGTAATAACTAGAGAACGTTTCTTCTGATCGGCTTCACACGCTTTGTAGCTGGTGTATTATAATTGGAAATTTTTTATATTGAATTTGGGCTGTTGGTCTCGATTTACCAATTTTATGGAAAATCGACCGTCTTTAAAAAAGCGCAAACTCAAATATTGTTTCTTTTAGGACTGTATTGAGTTTTAAATAAAACAGAAATGAAAAAAACTGAGAAATATTGAAAATTAGCGTTTTTGTGGCATTTTTAATTTTCACGAGTTCAGTGAGCCCTTAAATACTACATTTTCATACGAGTTTACGTTCGTATCTTCCATTAACTTTCTGAAAAGCTCTCGTTTATAACTTTAGGACGTCTTATCACATCAGAATTTACACACTGGTGAACTAAAACTAGACGAAGGGTTGTTGCATGCAACAGGTGGCATGTGGAGGCATCATCTGTTCAGTTTTATAGGCTATTTATGTCGTTGATTTTCACGTGAAAACTTTAGAAAGCCTCTTCTGATCGGCTTCAGAATTTCATCACCCGAGTATCCTACTTAGAAGAAGTTGAGTATTGTTACTGTAGTGTTTAAGTGTCATATTGCTTGTTTCACATTAACTGGAGTATGCTTTCCCAAGTGAGGTGCCTAGATGCTAGTGAGGAGCTCTTGATCCAAGGAAAGCGCTGAACCCTTTGGGTATAGTGCTTTTCTTGGATTAAAATAAAACAATTCTGAGTGGTAATACACACACACACACACACACACACACACACACACACACACGCACACACACACACACACACACACACACATACACACACACACACACACACACACACACACACACACACACACACACACACACACACACACACACACACATACACACACACATACACACACACATACACACACATACACACACACATACACACACACACACACACGCACACACACACACATACACACACACACATACACACACACACATACACACACACACACACATACTCACACACACATACACACACACACACACACACACACACACACACACACACACACACACACACACACACACACTCACACACACACATACACACACACATACACACACACATACACACACATACACACACACATACACACACACACACACACGCACACACACACACATACACACACACATACACACACACACATACACACACACACACACATACTCACACACACATACACACACACACACACACACACACACACACACACACACACACACACACACACACACACACACACACACACACACATGTATGAAAGGCCCCTGGGAGCTAGTGATCATGTGGTTCTGTGCTTCGACTACATAGTTGAGCTCCAAGTGGAGAGAGCAGCAGGAATAGGGTGGGAAAAACCAAACTACAAAAGGGGGAACTACTCAGGCTTGAGGAACTGCTTTCAAGATATTCAGTGGGAGAGGGAACTGACAGGAAAACCAGTACAAGAAATGATGGACTATGTGGCAACAAAAGGCAAGGAGGCAGAGGAGAGGTTTGTTCCTAAGGGAAACAGAAATAATGGGAAGAACAGAACGAGTCCTTGGTTCACCCAAAGGTGTAGGGAGGCAAAAACTAGGTGTACTAGAGAATGGAAAAGGTACAGAAGACAGAGAACTCAGGAAAATAAAGAGATTAGCCGAAGAGTCAGAAACGAATATGCACAGATAAGAAGGGAGGCTCAGCGGCAATACGAAAATGACATAGCATCGAAAGTCAAGACTGACCCGAAGCTGTTGTACAGTCACATCAGGAGGAAAACAACAGTCAAGGACCAGGTAATCAGACTGAGGAAGGGTGATGGGGAATTCACAAGAAACAACCGGGAGGTATGTCAGGAGCTCAACACAAGATTTAAAGAAGTATTTACAGTGGAAACCAGTAGGACTCCAGGAAATCAGAGCAGGGGGGTGCACCAGCAAGTGCTGGATGAGGTACATATAACCAAGGAGGAGGTGAAGAAGCTGCTATGCGAACTTGACACCTCAAAGGCGGTGGGACCAGACAACATCTCTCCGTGGGTCCTTAAAGAGGGAGCAGAGATATTGTGTGTACCGTTAACAAAGATCTTCAACACATCATTTGAAACTGGGCAACTCCCTGAGGTATGGAAGATGGCAAATGTAGTCCCAATTTTTAAAAAGGGAGACAGACATGAGGCACTAAACTACAGACCTGTATCACTAACGTGTATAGTATGCAAGGTCATGGAGAAGATCATCAGGAGGAGAGTGGTGGAGCACCTGGAAAGAAACAAGTGTATAATTGACAACCAGCATGGTTTCAGGGAGGGAAAATCCTGTGTCACAAACCTACTAGAGTTTTATGACAAGGTGACAGAAGTAAGACAAGAGAGAGAGGGATGAATCGACTGCATTTTTTTGGACTGCAAGAAGGCCTTCGACACAGTTCCTCACAAAAGGTTACTGCAAAAGCTAGAGGATTAGGCACACATAACAGGAAAGGCACTGCAATGGATCAGAGAATACCTGACAGGGAGGCAACAACGAGTCATGGTACGTGACGAGGTGTCAGAGTGGGCGCCTGTGATAAGCGGGGTTCCACAGGGGTCAGTCCTAGGACCTGTGCTGTTCTTGGTATATGTGAATGACATAACGGATGGGATAGACTCAGAAGTGTCCTTGTTTGCGGACGATGTGAAGTTAATGAGAAGAATCAAATCGGATGAGGATTAGGCAGGACTACAAAGAGACCTGGACAGGCTACAAGCTTGGTCCAGCAACTGGCTCCTTGGGTTTAACCCTGCCAAATGCAAAGTCATGAAGATTGGGGAAGGGCAAAAAAGACCGCAGACACAATATAGTTTAGACGGCCAAAGTCTGCAAACCTCACTCAAGGAAAAAGATCTGGGGGTGAGTATAACACCGAGCATATCTCCCGAGGCGCACATCAATCAGATAACTGCTGCAGCATAAGGGCGCCTGGCAAACCTACGGATAGCGTTCCGATACCTCAGTAAGGATTCGTTCAAGACTCTGTATACCATTTACGTCAGGCCCATACTGGAGTATGCAGCACCAGTTTGGAATCCACACCTAGTCAAGCACGTCAAGAAATTAGAGAAAGTGCAAAGGTTTGCAACAAGACTAGTCCCAGAGCTACGGGGATTGTCCTACGAAGAAAGGTTGAGGGAAATCGGCCTGACGACACTGGAGGCAAGGAGGGTCAGGGGAGACATGATAACGACATATAAAATACTGCGCGGAATAGACGAGGTGGACAAAGACGGGATGTTCCAGAGATGGGACACAGACACAAGAGGTCACAATTGGAAGTTGAAGACTCAGATGAATCAAAGGGATGTTAGGAAGTATTTCTTCAGTCATAGAGTAGCCAAGCCGTGGAATAGCCTAGAAAGTGAAGTAGTGGAGGCGGGAACCATACATAGTTTTAAGGCGAGGTATGATAAAGCTCATGGGGCAGGGAGAGAGAGGACCTAGTAGCAATCAGCTATGACTCGACCCCTGCAACCACAATTAGGTGAGTACAAATAGGTGAGTACACACACATATACACACACACATACACACACATACACACACACATACACACACACACACACACACACGCGCGGGGCCAGGAGCTCGGACTCGACCCCCGCAACCTCAACTAGGTGAGTACACACACGCACACACACACACACACACACACACACACAGCGTAGTGGTGACAAACACACTCCACCAACATTCACAGCGTGGTAATGACGCACATACACATAACGTAGTGGTGACACACACACAGTGTAGTGGTGACACACACACACATAGCATAGTGGTGACACCCCATCAACACAACGGGGAGGTCCTGTATCTGTGTTACTAAATAAAATTCCTAATATTTTTTTACACAACTGAAAAAAGTTACCAGCAAAATGATATGTAAAGAAACTTATATAATATCCGGCTGGTGTCAGTGAAGTCTGTGACAGGTGTCAGTACAATATCTGGTTCACTTGTAGGCTTCCCCACTCGTCGACGCTTGATAATAGACCATGTATTTCCTCATAGGAAGCTTCACCTTGATATTTAGTTTGTGTAGGTTTTAACGTGTTTTTTTATTAAACAAACTGGTTTCCATGAAATAACTGGGGAATGTCTCTTATGGTCAGAAATTAATTATAGTGTTTGACTTTATTGGGTTATCCCATTTTAAATCTGTGTAATGTATTTTTACTTACCCATAACATGTGTGTGTCCTCAAGCCCTTTGTAAAATAAAAATGCATGTCACGTACCCAAAGCTTAAATTAAACTTACTTATCTTCAACATTAGCGGTTAGCTTCAACATTTAGTGGTTAGTGATTTCTGCCAAGACGTTGTAATGAGTTAGCTACTGTTTCTCTTCCCGATCCTAGCTGACTTATGAGTGTGTGTGGGAAAGTGAAGGCTAAATTCCTGCGTGCCAGGACTAATGTGTTGGTTTGAGACCCTCAGACAGAAGGAACGCAGATTGTGTGTCTGTCCTTCCTACAGTTTTGTCATGAAGTTCAAATTCACGTGAGGATTTACCTTTCCAGCGAAGGAGAAATAACTATACGGAACATCTGAAGTATTAAACAAGGTCAAAGCGTATTAGATCCATCTTGTGGTATTAATTTATACTAGCACCAGTGGTGGACAGCTTGGTACAATCTTGATTATCGTCCCTTCGTCAAGGTAGGAATAATTCACTGTATAATAAAAACACGGACAAGGATATTATTGTAAGAATAGAAAACACAAGTAATATTTTAATCTGTATTGCAAGACACTGAGAATATCTTGAAATACAGAAGAAAACTTTTAAAAGACTTATTTCTGTCTTCATCTAATTTTAGAGACTGCATAGAACCCACGATGGCATTGTGGTTTGATGAGAGACAGTCGGTTCTATTAATAATGGTTATTATAATGCACTTTTACTCCCTGGCCTTGAAGACTACACAACAAGCGTTAATTTATGGTGATGCTCACACCAGCCATCCCTCATGCTAAGTCTCACCTGTGTACCACCTGTCCAGGTACATCCCGAGGCAACGCCTCCTCAATAGTAAAAAAAAATGAATGTGTGGTTTCTAGCTATATAAGCGATGACGATTTGTCTTTTACGTCCCTCGTTGCCAGACATATCTCTCTCGTTTATGTGATTTGGTTATTGACGGTTAATTATGCATTAATATAGATTATTGTTACTAGAATAACATGAAAATAATAGAATAACACGAAAAAGTAGTTTTTTGTTTAGTCAATGTTGAGATCGTACACATTTCGACGCACTGCAACTGACTGATAAACGAAATTGATGTTTGGATGACGGGTCTGGCGTGGAGAAGGTTGCAATACACAGCATCCTTCCCTTGAAGAACAACCAACACTCTTATATCTAAGCCCATCTTTCACTCTTTTTCGTTAATTTTCAAAATTTTATAATAGCTGGATGGGGATTCTTTTCTATAGATAAATGGGTTACTATCACATCTTTTTTCGAAAATGGTAGTTTCTATATCGGCGAATTCCAGTATATATCTCATTTTTATCACAATTGAATACACAGCCTTAAACCAGTTGTTAAACCTAAGGTCCTTTTAGAGACAAGACCTAACTAGGTTATACTCTCGCGTCTTAGAATTAGATTCACATGCGTCTTCTAAAACCTAAGTATCTATTTACTGGTAGGGAAACAATGGCAACAGGTGTTAAAAAGAAAAGACTTGGCTTGAGTCTCCACTTTCCCTGGACTGACTCCGGGTTCTTCAGTTGTGAACCGAAAGCGCTGCCCCTGACTTAATAGCCGTTAACTCTACGATTTTATTCCCTTGAATGATTACCAATAATCTCTATGATTATTTTTTTTAGATTATTGCCTCGAGGGGCGAATTTACTGAATGACATCAGTAATACTGTGTTCAAGCATTCCCCCGTGAAGCACCACTGAACATTCCACACATGGCACTCCGTCCATGATTGCATTTATAGGCAAAAAGATGCCGACGGACATGGTAATACGTCTAGTACACAGGTGAACAAAACAATCAATAATGACTTACTCTCGTTCAAGTTTGTACGTACTGCCATAACCATTCATTGCAACATTCACACACTAGTACCTTTGTCATCACTGAATGATGCTCCTTGCACTTAATGATGCTCCTTGCACTTAATGATGCTCCTTGCACTTAATGATGCTCCTTGCACTTAATGATGCTCCTTGCACTTAATGATGCTCCTTGCTTCCCTCTCCGAAAAGTGAAACATCCTTCCTCCAAATCTGAATTTGCCATAGGATCTGTCACTTAGTCTTGAATGTGTCAAACATATGTGTAGAAGGTGTAGCAATACTGGACTATGAAGGTAGGAAGTAGAAGAGACGAGTTGGAGGCTAGCCACAGTGAGGGAGAGTGTGAGGGAGGCTAGCCACAGTGAGGGAGAGTGAGAGGGAGGCTACCCACAGTGAGGGAGAGTGTGAGAGAGGCTAGCCACAATGAGGGAGAGTGTGAGGAGGCTAGCCACAGTGAGTGAGAGAGAGAGGGAGGATAGCCACAGTGAGGGAGAGTGAGAGGGAGGATAGCCACAGTGAGGGAGAGTGAGAGGGAGGCTAGCCACAGTGTGGGAGAGTGAGAGGGAGGCTAGCCACAGTGAGGGAGAGTGAGAGGGAGGCTAGCCACAATGAGGGAGAGTGAGAGGAGGCTAGCCACAGTGAGTGAGAGAGAGAGGGAGGATAGCCACAGTGAGGGAGAGTGAGAGGGAGGCTAGCCACAGTGAGGGAGAGTGTGAGAGAGGCTAGCCACAATGAGGGAGAGTGAGAGGAGGCTAGCCAGAGTGAGTGAGAGAGAGAGGGAGGATAGCCACAGTGAGGGAGAGTGAGAGGGAGGATAGCCACAGTGAGGGAGAGTGAGAGGGAGGCTAGCCACAGTGTGGGAGAGTGAGAGGGAGGCTAGCCACAGTGAGGGAGAGTGAGAGGGAGGCTAGCCACAGTGAGGGAGAGTAAGAGGGAGGCTACCCACAGTGAGAGAGAGTGTGAGGGAGGCTACCCACAGTGAGGGAGAGTGTGAAGGAGGCTAGCCACAGTGAGGGAGAGTGAGAGGGAGGATAGCCACAGTGAGGGAGAGTGAGAGGGAGGCTAGCCACAGTGAGGGAGAGTGAGAGGGAGGCTAGCCACAGTGTGGGAGAGTGAGAGGGAGGCTAGCTACAGTGAGGGAGAGTGTGAGAGAGGCTAGCCACAGTGTGGGAGTGAGAGGGAGGCTAGCCACAGTGAGGGAGAGTGAGGGGGAGGCTAGCCACAGTGTGGGATAGTGAGAGGGAGGCTAGCCACAGTGAGGGAGAGTGAGAGGGAGGCTAGCCACAGTGTGGGAGAGTGAGAGGGAGGCTAGCCACAGTGTGGGAGATTGAGAGGGAAGCTAGCCACAGTGAGGGAGAGTGTGAGGGAGGCTAGCCACAGTGTGAGAGAGTGAGAGGGAGGCTAGCCACAGTGTGGGAGTGAGAGGGAGGCTAGCCACAGTGAGGGAGAGTGTGAGGGAGGCTAGCCACAGTGTGGGAGAGTGAGAGGGAAGCTAGCCAAGGTGAGGGAGAGTGAGAGGGAGGCTAGCCACAGTGAGGGAGAGTGTGAGGGAGGCTAGCCACAGTGAGGGAGAGTGTTAGGGAGGCTAGCCACAGTGAGGGAGAGTGAGAGGGAAGCTAGCCACAGTGAGGGAGAGTGAGAGGGAGGCTACCCACAGTGAGGGAGAGTGTGAGGGAGGCTAGCCACAGTGAGGGAGAGTAAGAGGGAAGCTAGACACAGTGAGGAAGAGTTAGAGGGAGGCTAGCCACAGTGAGGGAGAGTGAGAGGGAGGCTAGCCACAGTGAGGGAGAGTGAGAGGGAGGCTAGCCATAGTGTGGGAGAGTGGGAGGGAGGCTAGTCACAGTGAGGGAGAGTGAGAGGGAGGCTAGCCACAGTGAGGGAGAGTGAGAGAGAGGCTAGCCACAGTGAGGGAGAGTGAGAGGGAAGCTAGTCACAGTGAGGGAGAGTGAGAGGGAGGCTAGCCACAGTGAGGGAGAATGAGAGGGAGGCTAGCCACAGTGAGGGAGAGTGAGAGGGAGGCTAGCCACAGTGAGGGACAGTGAGAGGGAGGCTAACCACAGTGAGGGAGAGTGAGAGGGAGGCTAGCCACAGTGAGGGAGAGTGAGAGGGAGGCTACCCACAGTGAGGGAGAGTGTGAGGGAGGCTATCCACAGTGAGGGAGAGTGAGAGGGAAGCTAGCCACAGTGAGGGAGTGTGAGAGGGAGGCTAGCCACAGTGTGGGAGAGTGGGAGGGAGGCTAGTCACAGTGATGGAGAGAGAGGGAGGCTAGCCACAGTGAGGGAGAGTGAGAGGGAGGATAGCCACAGTGAGGGAGAGTCAGAGAGAGGCTAGCCACAATGAGGGAGAGTGAGAGGGAGGCTAGTCACAGTGAGGGAGAGTGAGAGGGAGGCTAGCCACAGTGAGGGAGAATGAGAGGGAGGCTAGCCACAGTGAGGGAGAGTGAGAGGGAGGCTAGCCACAGTGAGGGAGAGTGTGAGAGAGGCTAGCCACAATGAGGGAGAGTGTGAGGAGGCTAGCCACAGTGAGTGAGAGTTAGAGGGAGGCTACCCACAGTGAGGGAGAGTGAGAGGGAGGCTACCCACAGTGAGGGAGAGTGTGAGAGAGGCTAGCCACAATGAGGGAGAGTGTGAGGAGGCTAGCCACAGTGAGTGAGAGAGAGAGGGAGGATAGCCACAGTGAGGGAGAGTGAGAGGGAGGCTAGCCACAGTGAGGGAGAGTGAGAGGGAGGCTAGCCACAGTGTGGGAGAGTGAGAGGGAGGCTAGCCACAGTGAGGGAGAGTGAGAGGGAGGCTAGCCACAGTGTGGGAGAGTGAGAGGAGGCTAGCCACAGTGAGTGAGAGTGAGAGGGAGGATAGCCACAGTGAGGGAGAGTGAGAGGGAGGCTAGCCACAGTGAGGGAGAGTGTGAGAGAGGCTAGCCACTTTGAGGGAGAGTGAGAGGGAGGCTAGCCACAATGAGGGAGAGTGAGAGGAGGCTAGCCACAGTGAGTGAGAGAGAGAGGGAGGATAGCCACAGTGAGGGAGAGTGAGAGGGAGGCTAGCCACAGTGAGGGAGAGTGTGAGAGAGGCTAGCCACAATGAGGGAGAGTGAGAGGAGGCTAGCCAGAGTGAGTGAGAGAGAGAGGGAGGATAGCCACAGTGAGGGAGAGTGAGAGGGAGGATAGCCACAGTGAGGGAGAGTGAGAGGGAGGCTAGCCACAGTGTGGGAGATTGAGAGGGAAGCTAGCCACAGTGAGGGAGAGTGTGAGGGAGGCTAGCCACAGTGAGGGAGAGTAAGAGGGAAGCTACCCACAGTGAGGGAGAGTGAGAGGGAGGCTACCCACAGTGAGGGAGAGTGTGAAGGAGGCTAGCCACAGTGAGGGAGAGTGAGAGGGAGGATAGCCACAGTGAGGGAGAGTGAGAGAGAGGCTAGCCACAGTGAGGGAGAGTGAGGGGGAGGCTAGCCACAGTGAGGGAGAGTGAGAGGGAGGCTAGCAACAGTGAGGGAGAGTGTGAGAGAGGCTAGCCACAGTGTGGGAGTGAGAGGGAGGCTAGCCACAGTGAGGGAGAGTGGGGGGAGAGCCACAGTGATAGTGAGGGAGGCTAGCCACAGTGAGGGAGAGTGAGAGGGAGGCTAGCCACAGTGTGGGAGAGTGAGAGGGAGGCTAGCCACAGTGTGGGAGATTGAGAGGGAAGCTAGCCACAGTGAGGGAGAGTGAGAGGGAGGCTAGCCACAGTGAGAGAGAGTGAGAGGGAGGCTAGCCACAGTGTGGGAGTGAGAGGGAGGCTAGCCACAGTGAGGGAGAGTGTGAGGGAGGCTAGCCACAGTGTGGGAGAGTGAGAGGGAAGCTAGCCAAGGTGAGGGGAGAGTGAGAGGGAGGCTAGCCACAGTGAGGGAGAGTGTGAGGGAGGCTAGCCACAGTGAGGGAGAGTGTTAGGGAGGCTAGCCACAGTGAGGGAGAGTGAGAGGGAAGCTAGCCACAGTGAGGGAGAGTGAGAGGGAGGCTACCCACAGTGAGGGAGAGTGTGAGGGAGGCTAGCCACAGTGAGGGAGAGTGAGAGGGAAGGCTAGCTACAGTGAGGGAGAATGAGAGGGAGGCCAGCCACAGTGAGGGAGAGTGTGAGGGAGGCTAGCCACAGTGAGGGAGAGTTAGAGGGAGGCTAGCCACAGTGAGGGAGAGTGAGAGGGAGGCTAGCCACAGTGAGGGAGAGTGAGAGGGAGGCTAGCCACAGTGAGGGAGAGTGAGAGAGAGGCTAGCCACAGTGAGGGAGAGTGAGAGGGAGGCTAGCTACAGTGAGGGAGAGTGAGAGGGAGGCTAGCCACAGAGCGGGAGAGTGAGACGGAGGCTAGTCACAGTGAGGGAGTGTGAGAGGGAGGCTAGCCACAGTGAGGGAGAGTGAGAGGGAGGCTAGCCACAGTGAGGGAGAGTGAGAGGGAGGCTAGCCACAGTGAGGGAGAGTGAGAGGGAGGCTACCAACAGAGAGGGAGAGTGAGGGAGGCTAGCCACAGTGAGGTAGAGTGAGAGGGAGGCTAGCCACAGTGAGGGAGAGCGAGAGGGAGGCTAGCCACAGTGAGGGAGAGTGAGAGGGAGGCTAGCCACAGTGAGGGAGAGGGAGAGGGAGGCTAGCCACAGTGAGGGAGAGTGAGAGGGCTAGCCACAGTGAGGGAGAGTGAGAGGGAGGCTAGCCACAGTGAGGGAGAGTGAGAGGGAGGCTAGCCACAGTGAGGGAGAGTGAGAGGGAGGCTAGCCACAGTGAGGGAGAGTGAGAGGGAGGCTAGCCACAGTGAGGGAGAGTGAGAGGGAGGCTAGCCACAGTGAGGGAGAGTGAGAGGGAGGCTAGCCACAGTGAGGGAGAGTGAGAGGGAGGCTAGCCACAGTGAGGGAGAGTGTGAGGGAGGCTAGCCACAGTGAGGGAGAGTGAGAGGGAGGCTAGCCACAGTGAGGGAGAGTGAGAGGGAGGCTAACCACAGTGAGGGAGAGTGAGAGGGAGGCTAGCCACAGTGAGGGAGAGTGAGAGGGAGGCTAGCCACAGTGAGGGAGAGTGAGTGGAAGGCTAGCCACAGTGAGGGAGAGTGAGAGGGAGGCTAGCCACAGTGAGGGAGAGTGAGAGGGAGGCTACCCACAGTGAGGGAGAGTGTGAGGGAGGCTAGCCACAGTGAGGGAGAGTGAGAGGGAGGCTAGCCACAGTGAGGGAGAGTGAGAGGGAGGCTAGCCACAGTGAGGGAGAGTGAGTGGAAGGCTAGCCACAGTGAGGGAGAGTGAGAGGGAGGCTAGCCACAGTGAGGGAGAGTGAGAGGAAGGCTAGCCACAGTGAGGGAGAGTAAGAGGGAGGTTACCCACAGTGAGGGAGAGTGAGAGGGAAGCTAGCCACAGTGAATGAGAGTGAGAGGGAAGCTAGCCACAGTGAGGGAGAGTGAGAGGGAGGCTAGCTACAGTGAGGGAGAGTGAGAGGGAGGCTAGCTACAGTGAGGGAGAGTGAGAG
Organism: Cherax quadricarinatus; assembly: GCF_038502225.1. Taxonomy (NCBI): domain Eukaryota; kingdom Metazoa; phylum Arthropoda; class Malacostraca; order Decapoda; family Parastacidae; genus Cherax; species Cherax quadricarinatus. Next base: position 29,619,404 of record NC_091295.1, read on the forward strand.
GGAAGCTAACCACAGTGAGGGAGAGTGAGAGGGAGGCTAGCCACAGTGAGGGAGAGTGAGAGGGAGGCTAGCCACAGTGAGGGAGAGTGAGAGGGAGGCTAGCCACAGTGAGGGAGAGTGAGAGGGAGGCTAGCCACAGTAAGGGAGAGTGAGAGGGAGGCTAGCCACAGTGAGGGAGAGTGAGAGGGAGGCTAGCTACAGTGAAGGAGAGAGGGAGGCTAGCCACAGAGAGGGAGAGTGAGAGGGAGGCTAGCCACAATGAGGGAGAGTGAGAGGGAGGCTAGCCACAGTGAGGGAGAGTGAGAGGGAGGCTAGCTACAGTGAGGGAGAGTGAGAGGGAGGCTAGCCACAGTGAGGGAGAATGAGAGGGAGGCTAGCCACAGTGAGGGAGAGTGAGAGGGAGGCTAGCCACAGTGAGGGACAGTGAGAGGGAGGCTAGCCACAGTGAGGGAGAGTGAGAGGGAGGCTAGCCACAGTGAGGGAGAGTGAGAAGGAGGCTAGCCACAGTGAGGGAGAGTGAGAGGGAGGCTAGCCACAGTGAGGGAGAGTGAGAGGGAGGCTAGCCACAGTGAGGGAGAGTGAGAGGGAGGCTAGCCACAGTGAGGGAGAGTGAGAGGGAGGCTAGCCACAGTGAGGGAGAGTGAGAGGGAGGCTAGCCACAGTGAGGGAGAGTGAGAGGGAGGCTAGCCACAGTGAGGGAGAGTGAGAGGGAGGCTAGCCAACGTGAGGGAGAGTGAGAGGGAGGCTAGCCACAGTTAGGGAGAGTGAGAGGGAGGCTAGCCACAGTGAGGGAGAGTGAGAGGGAAGCTAGCCACAGTGAGGGAGAGTGAGAGGGAAGCTAGCCACAGTGAGGGAGAGTGAGAGGAAGGCTAGCCACAGTGAGGGAGAGTGAGAGGGAGGCTAGCCACAGTGAGGGAGAGTGAGAGGGAAGCTAGCCACAGTGAGGGAGAGTGAGAGGCAGGCTAGCCACAGTGAGGGAGAGTGAGAGGGAGGCTAGCCACAGTGAGGGAGAGTGAGAGGGAAGCTAGCCACAGTGAGGGAGAGTGAGAGGGAGGCTAGCCACAGTGAGGGAGAGTGAGAGGGAGGCTAGCAACAGTGAGGGAGAGTGAGAGGGAGGCTAGCCACAGTGAGGGAGAGTGAGAGGGAGGCTAGCCACAGTGAGGGAGAGTGAGAGGGAGGCTAGCCACAGTGAGGGAGAGTGAGAGGGAGGCTAGCCACAGTGAGGGAGAGTGAGAGGGAGGCTAGCCACAGTGAGGGAGAGTGAGAGGGAGGCTAGCCACAGTGAGGGAGAGTGAGAGGGAGGCTAGCCACAGTGAGGGAGAGTGAGAGGGACGCTAGCCACAGTGAGGGAGAGTGAGAGGGAGGCTAGCCACAGTGAGGGAGAGTGAGAGGGAGGCTAGCCACAGTGAGGGAGAGTGAGAGGGAGGCTAGCCACAGTGAGGGAGAGTGAGAGGGAAGCTAGCCACAGTGAGGGACAGTGAGAGGGAGGCTAGCCACAGTGAGGGAGAGTGAGAGGGAGGCTAGCCACAGTGAGGGAGAGTGAGAGGGAGGCTAGCCACAGTGAGGGAGAGGGAGGCTAGCCACAGTGAGGGAGAGTGAGAGGGAAGCTAGCCACAGTGAGGGAGAGTGAGAGGGAGGCTAGCCACAGTGAGGGAGAGTGAGAGGGAGGCTAGCCACAGTGTGGGAGAGTGAGAGGGAGGCTAGCCACAGTGAGGGAGAGTGAGAGGGAGGCTAGCCACAGTGAGGGAGAGTGAGAGGGAGGCTAGGCACAGTGAGGGAGAGTGAGAGGGAGGCTAGCCACAGTGAGGGAGAGTGAGAGGGAGGCTAGCCACACTCTACAGGGGAAACTCAAAAACCAGCACCGCGTTAAGAGTAAACATATAAAAAACAGTTTAATTTTTTAATATGACTCGTACCAAAGCCAAACCATATCTGCTTTTAAAAGCCACAACATTCTGAACATTATTTAGCAGCCAGCATATATTGAGTAATAAATTTATCATACACATTTATCATGGAGACATCTAAATAATCACTGGAACTGACATTTCAATGTTAGTAATGTTGTGGACGCGTTTTCCAACATAAGATGGACGTATCAAGATGCTGTTTTCAATATCATTATTATATTATCATCCTGTATATGTGTTTCGTTCGTTAGTAGGTAAAGTAAGATATGTTATTACGGGGCAAGGTTTGTTAAGCATGTCCTCAGGTATATAGAACAACATGAGAGAAAACTTCGATTGGAGGGTAGACTAATATAACATTTTTGGATGGCAAGACGGGCCCACCTACGTTTCGTTCTAGTTAAAGCTTTATCTAGTCAATTTGTAGTATTATAAGTGTGTACAATTGTCCCAATTGTAGGCTTTGTTGATAGGTTTATGATGATAATAAATAATGCAGATTTAATTGATCAAAGCCATTTGATCAATTAAATCTGCATTATCCTTGTTTATCTTTTTCACAGAATGTGCAATGAGATGAGCGTTTCTCTCAGGGTATATATGCCGAGAGTTTACGCTAATCCCTATCTTAGAAGTTATAGTAATGTTGACTAGCGGTGAAAAGGTTACTTGATGCCTTAATGGCAGTAGTGAAATCGAGAGGACCCCAATGGAGAGAAATCACTGTCGGACTTTTTTGGATTATCCCAGGTTCTCTACACATATGCTGCTATATATGATAATTTATGTAACTGTATTTGTGCATACCTGAATGAACTTACTTACATAAAATCTTTAAACCCCATTAATCAACCAACCTACCATTATAATAATAATAATAATAATAATAATAATAATAATAATAATAATAATAATAATAATAATAATAATAAATCTTTATTTCTACATGATGTAACTTATACAGACCTAGCTGACATCACTAACATACTAAATAGAAAGTCCCTGGTTATGTAGAGCTTTTCTGGCAAATTAGGTTAAATTTGCCCCCAGGATGCGACCCACACCTGTCAGCTAACACCCTGGTACCTACTTACTTCTAGGTGATCAGGGACAGTAGTTGTCTTAAGGAAACACACCCCAAAAGTACATATGTTATGAAAGAAGAACTTGAAATGGAAATATAGTATTTAGCTGATACAAATTCAGTTCCACTAGAATGAATGCTTCATAGGCGCGATGGCTCAGTATAAAGTGGCAAATTAAAACTAATCGTCAGGCCAGTAAATACGCTAGTGTTCTATTAATTTTCGGTGGCGTCAGTGCCGTAAATGAATTAGTCTCACAAGTTGCAGGCTGATACTCTACAAATCCCACGTCTCTGAGCTGGAATTTTTGTTCCAGTTTACTTCATCGTCGTTCCAGAAAAGTGCTGCCGATGTTAAGATCTGGTATGGGGGGGGGGGGGGGGGAAATGCCATTTCTTATCCGTCTTCAAGATACGTCTTAATACGTGAATCTATATTATATGGTTGCGTTTTATCACTTCCCCTAAAAGCTTTCTTCTTCCTCTGTCGTAAATGTACAATAGACAAAGTAAACATTTAAAGATAAATAATAAATGGATAAATGAGATAAGTATCTGGGAAACAGGAGCAGGTGGCAACTATAGTGGGCAGGTGAACGATGCTCACCGGACGGGACGTAACTATCATGAACCATCGTCCGCTAATCATGACAAATCCAATTAATTACCGACTCCAGATTTCCAATTAAAGCCAATGCCCCCACGGAGCTCTTGACTGGCAGAAATCTTACTTAAGACCGAAGACCGGACTGGGATCACTACCAAAACCAGCCACTGCGGTTTGTCTTAGTTCATGTGTTCATTTTTTTTTTTTTTTTGGTAGGAGAGAAAGGAGAGGGGAGGGGAGGGGGTCCTCGTTATATGTAGGTTTTTAATGTAAGAAAGACGTAAATAAATCTTACTTTCAGACTATTCCATTTTCTCCTATGCCTGATTCCGTTAGTCACTATTTATGCTATAGTCAGCAACTGTTTCTACTGTTATGAACTAAAGTAGGCACAAATAATATACACTAATGTATTCTGGAAAGTTCTCAATTTTGTGAGCTCTGCGCCACGAGACACATCACATCACTAGGAGTGTGGAAGTGATGAGTTAAGAGCCACATTTATTTACACAGACACTCGACAGTACGCGTATATTGTTCCAGTCTCGGTGTTGTGCCTTTTTGGTCTTTATAATGTTTATTATTTTTTTATATGGAAACACTGCAGTAACTGTATGGGAGACGATTATTGGATAAACAAATGAGACTAGTGTGATTATTTTTGATAGGCTTACTAGTCGAGTGTCAAAATAAAGTTTATACTCATACCCTGTTGCTGTAGGTTTAATACCCATAAGAATTTACCGCTTGCTTTAAATATAATAATAATAATAATAATAATAATAATAATAATAATAATAATAATAACAGCAATAATAATAATAATAATAATAATAATAATAATAATAATAATAATAATAATAATAATAATAACAATAGCAGTATATCATCAGGGTCAACGCCTAGCCACATTACACCACCATGTTTTCTCATAAAAATAAGTCGAGGTGTAATAATTGTTACTGTGGAAAATTTTGGATTATCCTCAATTCATCATGTGTAAATTTGAATAATGCAATAATTGTGTAATGAAATGTGATGATGATTTGACCCTTTCGAGAAATTTCGAGTGAGGGGGTTGTACAACAGCTGCTATGTAACGCCGGGGACAGACACCATATTGAATTTAATGTGTGAGAGGGCGTTGTCAGAGGCCAAACTGGGGTGTTTCGGCCTGAAGTTTTTAATAGGAACCCGTGTTAATGTCCCCTGCTGAAGAATTGGGACAGAAAATTTGCGAGACCTCAAGAATTGCGTGTGAATGGCAGAACATTACTCACAGGGAAGTGCACCATTAGTCCTTGCATTTAGATCATTAGCTGGCCAGTGTAGGGTCTAGGTGTTTGGCAGGTGTTGTGGTGTGATTCATCTACAGTAATTAAACGGTAAGTGTTAATATCAATTATATTTTGTGCGGCCAGCAAGCCTAATCCTATACAGTCCACACAACTTTAATTGCCAGAGTAGCTGGTTTTAATATTATAATTATTAATTTAATGTTAAGTCTAGCTTTTTGTGTGAGTGGTGAGGAAGTGGGCAGTTGAGGGAGTTACAGTTCAGTGTCCTACTAAGTCCCACTTACCTCAACCAAATTACTTGCAGGTAATACCCTGTAAGTCTCCTGCAGGTGATTTGCTCACATAGTAATAATAATAATAATAATAATAATAATAATAACAATAATAATAATAATACTAATAATAATAATAATAATAATGAAAACTGAGGCACATGTGCAACATCTGGGTATCTTTATTGTAGACGTTTCGTCATCCAGTGGCTTTATCAATACAGATTCTAGGGCATAATTTGAAGACAGTAAAACTGTATACAAAAGATGAGGTAATCAGTCCCTCAGCCTTGGAGTTAGTGTGAACAGCACCGTAGTCGTGAAGATTCTCCAGAATCTTGTCGGTATTGTATACCAATTTTGCACAATAATAATAATAATTTTCACAGTTACAATCATTATTTTGGGAGCAGCTGGTAGGTAGATACGGCAAAAAGATTACACTCGTCTCAGCTCACTAATGATACCACTGTTCTGCTCTAGGAAAGCTCAGCTGAGGGAGACTTAGCACAAGTCATTTTGTTATCCTTAATGAGCACTTGTTGATAAGGTTTGCTGGAAGAAGAATTAATGATATTTTTATATAGCTGCGAATTTATCTCCCCGTTAATATTATTTTGTGTGTATGATTCTTTTGTATATGATGGATGATTAGACGGCAGACACACACACACACACACACACACACACACACACACACACACACACACACACACACACACACAGCACCACACCTGGCCAAGCACGTCAGGAAATAGAAAAAGTGCAAAGGTTTGCAACGAGACTAGTCCCGGAGCTAAGGGGTATGTCCTACGAGGAGAGGTTAAGGGAAATCGATCTCACGACAATGGAAGACATGAGAGATAGGGGGGATATGATAACGTCATATAAAATACTGAGAGGAACCGACAAGGTGGACAGAGACAAAATGTTCCAGAGATGGGACACAGCAACAAGGGGACACAGTTGGAAGTTGAAGACTCAGATGAATCACAGGGATGTTAGGAAGTATGTATTTCTTCAGTCACAGAGTTGTCAGAAAGTGGAATATTCTGGGAAGTGATGTAGTGGAGGCAGGATCCATACATAACTTTAAGAAGAGGTATGATAAAGCTCATGGAGCAGGAAGAGTGACCTAGTAGCGACCAGTGAAGAGGCGGGGCCAGGAGCTTTGAATCGACCCCTGCAACCACAACTTGGTGAGTACACACACACACACACACACACACACACACACACACACACTCAAACACACACACACACACAAATAAACACACACAAATACACACACTCACACAGACACAGACACAGACACAGACACAGACGCACACATACACACACACACACACACACACACACACACACACACACACACACACACACACACACACACACACACCCACACACACACACGCAGCAAGACTAGTCCCAGAGCTAAGAGGTATGTCCTACGAGGAGAGGTTAAGGGAAATCAACCTGACGACACTGGAGGACAGGAGAGATAGGGGGGACATGATAACGACTTACAAAATACTGAGAGGAATTGACAAGGTGGACAAAGACAGGATGTTCCAGAGACGGGACACAGCAACAAGGGGACACAGATGGAAGCTGAAGACACAGATGAATCACAGGGATGTTAGGAAGCATTTCTTCAGCCACAGAGTAGTCAGGAAGCGGAATAGTTTAGGAAGCGATGTAGTGGAGGCAGGATCCATATATAGCTTTAAGCAGAGGTACGATAAAGCTCATGGTTCAGGGAGAGTGACCTAGTAGCGACCAGTGAAGGGGCGGGGCCAGGAGCTTGGACTCGACCCCTGCAACCTCAACTAGGTGAGCACAACTAGGTGAGTACACACACACACACACACACACACACACACACTCGTGAAGTTGATGAGAAGAATTCATTCGATCGAAGACCAGGCAGAACTACAAAGGGATCTGGACAGGCTGCAGACCTGGTCCAGCAATTGGCTCCTGGAGTTCAACCCCACCAAGTGCAAAGTCATGAAGATTGGGGAAGGGCAAAGAAGACCGCAGGCGGAATACGATGTAGGGGGCCAGAGACTACAAACCTCACTCACAGAAAAAGATCTTGGGGTGAGTATAACACCAGGCACATCTCCTGAGGCACACATCAAGCAAATAACTGCTGCAGCATATGGGCACCTAGCAAACCTCAGAACAGCATACCGACATCTTAATAAGGAATCGTTAAGGACCCTGTACACCTTGTACATTAAGTCCATATTGGGGTATGCGGCACCAGTTTGGAACCCACACCTAGCCAAGCACGTAAAGAAACTAGAGAAAGTGCAAAGGTTTGCAACAAGACTAGTCCCAGAGCTAAGAGGTATGTCCTACGAAGAGAGGTTAAAGGAAATCGACCTGACGACACTGAAGGACAGGAGAGATAGGGGGGACATGATAACGACATACAAAATACTGAGAGGAATTGACAAGGTGGACAAAGACAGGATGTTCCAGAGACGGGACATAGCAACAAGGGGACACAGTTGGAAATTGAAGACTCAGATGAATCACAGGGATGTTAGGAAGTATTTCTTCAGCTACAGAGTAGTCAGGAAGTGGAATAGTTTGGGAAGCGATGTAGTGGAGGCAGGATCCATACACAGCTTTAAGCAGAGGTATGATAAAGCTTACGGTTCAGGGAGAGTGATCTAGTAGCTACCAGTGAAGAGGCGGGGCCAGGAGCTCGGACTCGACCCCTGCAACCTCAAGTAGGTGAGTACAACTGGGTGAGTACACACACACGCACACACACACACACACACACACACACACACACACACACACACACACACACACACACACACACACACACACACACACACACACACACACACACCTAGTAGCAATCAGTGAAGAGGCGGGGCCAGGAGCTATGACTCGACCCCTGCAACCACAAATAGGTGAGTACACACACACAGTGAAGAGGCAGGGCCAGGAGCTGTGAATCGACCCCTGCAGCCACAACTAGGTGAGTAAACACACAAACCTCTTGTGTGACACATGTCTGGCAACGTTGTGGGACACCTCTTGTCTGGCAACGTTATGGGACACATCTTGTCTGGCAACGTTGTGGGACACCTCTTGTTGGGCAACGTTGTGGGACACATCTTGTCTGGCAACATTGTAGGACGCCTCTTGTTTGGCAACGTTGTGGAACACATCTGGCAATGTTGTGGAACACATCTGCCAATGTTGTGGGACACATCTGGCAATGTTGTGGAACACATCTGGCAATGTTGTGGAACACATCTGGCAATGTTGTGGGACACATCTGGCAATGTTGTGGGACACATCTGGCAATGTTGTGGGACACATCTGGCAATGTTGTGGGACACATCTGGCAATGTTGTGGGATACATCTGGCAGCGTTGTGGAACACATCTGGCATTGTTGTGGGACACATCTGGCAATGTTGTGGGACACATCTGGCAATGTTGTGGGACACATCAGGCAATGTTGTGGGACACATCTGGCATTGTTGTGGGACACATCTGGCAATGTTGTGGGACACATCTGGCAATGTTGTGGGACACATCTGGCAATGTTGTGGGACACATCTGGCATTGTTGTGGGACACATCTGGCAATGTTGTGGGACACATCTGGCAATGTTGTGGGACACATCTGGCATTGTTGTGGGACACATCTGGCAATGTTGTGGGACACATCTGGCAATGTTGTGGGACACATCTGGCAATGTTGTGGGACACATCTGGCATTGTTGTGGGACACATCTGGCAACGTTGTGGAACACATCTGGTAACGTTGTAGGACACATCTGGCAATGTTGTGGGACACATCTGGCAATGTTGTGGGACACATCTGGCTATGTTGTGGGACACATCTGGCAATGTTGTGGGACACATCTGGCAATGTTGTGGGACACATCTGGCAATGTTGTGGGACACATCTGGCAATGTTGTGGGACACATCTGGCTATGTTGTGGGACACATCTGGCATTGTTGTGGGATACATCTGGCAACGTTGTGGAACACATCTGGCAACGTTGTGGAACACATCTGGCAACGTTGTGGGACACATCTGGCAATGTTATGGGACACATCTGGCACCGTTGTGGAACACATCTGGCAACGTTGTGGAACACATCTGGCAACGTTGTGGAACACATCTGGCAACGTTGTGGAACATATCTGGCAACGTTGTGGGACACATCTGGCAATGTTATGGGACGCATCTGGCAACGTTGTGGAACACATCTGGCACCGTTGTGGGACACATCTGGCAACGTTGTGGAACATATCTGGCAACGTTGTGGGACACATCTGGCAATGTTGTGGGACGCATCTTATCTGGCAACACTGTGGGCGCTGATCGTACACTACACTGTGATTTAAAGGAGAATTCAGCGAACTTTAGCAGAACATATGTCATGAAATCTTTCGTCAGAATTTCTTCGTTAGTGCAAATGTTGAATAACTGACTTGGAACAAGTTGTACATGAATGATACACAATACCAACAACATGAAGAATTAGACATATGTGCAACACTTGGGTTTCTTTATTGTAGACGTTTTGCCAACCAGTGGCGTTATCAATACAATACAAGGACATTATGTGAGGACTGCAGACCTATATACAAACAATGAGGTAGTCTTGAAGACTACGGTGCTCCTCACCAACTCTGAGGTTGAGGGACTGATTACCTCTTTTTTTGGAATATAGTTCTACGATCTTCACATTATGTCCTTTTATTGTACTGATAAAGCCACTGGATGGTGAAACGTCTACAAATAAAGATACCCAGATGTTGCACGCATGTCTAATTCCTCAAGTAGAATATTACAGAGTTTACCTTGCATCTTACATGTTTAAGATAAAATATAAATTGCAGATAAACAGTATATCCAGACGCACTCCAGTTAAACCCATTGGGGTTTAGTTCCTAGGCATTTTGTGTGTTCATATGTCCTTGCGCTTCCTTCCAGGGGATGAATATGGAAAGAACGATAAACTAGCAACAGCAGTTGGATGTGACTAACAACAGCAGTTGGATGTGACTAACAACAGCAGTTGGATGTGACTAACAACTGCAGTTTGGTGTGACTAACAACAGCAGTTGGATGTGACTAACAACAGCAGTTGGATGTGACTAACAACTGCAGTTTGGTGTGACTAACAACAGCAGTTGGATGTGACTAACAATTGCAGTTTGGTGTGACTAACAACAGCAGTTGGATGTGACTAACAACTGAAGTTTGGTGTGACTAACAACAGCAGTTGGATGTGACTAACAACAGCAGTTGGGTGTGACTAACTGCAGTTGGATGTGACTAGCAACAGCAGTTGGGTGTGACTAACAACAGCAGTTGGTTGTGACTAACAACTGCAGTTTGGTGTGACTAACAACAGCAGTTGGATGTGACTAACAACAGCAGTTGGATGTGAATAACAACTGCAGTTGGATGTGACTAGCAACAGCAGTTGGGTGTGACTAACAACAGCAGTTGGGTGTGACTAACAACAGCAGTTGGGTGTGACTAACAACAGCAGTTGGGTGTGACTAACAACAGCAGTTGGGTGTGACTAACAACAGCAGTTGGGTGTGACTAACAACAGCAGTTATAATGGGCTTGTTTTGGTAGCGGGGTGTGAATGAGTGGTTAATGATAGACTTCTTCTTCGGAGGCTTCTTACTTTATTGTTAATGTCGTAGTGGGTACACAGGCTTGTGTTGTGCCCATGGCCCGGGAGGGCCATGCCCACGAGAGAGAGCTGGGAGGCCTTGTGTCTTGCTGCTAGGCCGCTGTGTGAGTGAGGGAGAGGCATGGGCCGGCAGGCTGGCGTGCCTGCCGGGAGGCCTGGCTACAGAGGGCAGCACCAGCATGGCGCGAAATATGAACTAAGCTGGCAGACAGCATGGGCTGTCTGTGCAGACAGTACAGGCTGTCTACACAGTTGGATGTGACTAACAACAGCAGTTGGGTGTGAATAACAACAGCAGTTGGATGTGACTAACAACAGCAGTTGGATGTGACTAACAACAGCAGTTGGATGTGACTAACAACAGCAGTTGGATGTGACTAACAACAGTAGTTGGATGTGACTAACAACTGCAGTTTGGTGTGACTAACAACAGCAGTTGGATGCGAATAACAACAGCAGTTGGATGTGACTAACAACAGCAATTGGATGTGACTAACAACTGCAGTTGGATGTGACTAACAACAGCAGTTGGGTGTGACTAACAACAGCAGTTGGATGTGACTAACAACAGCAGTTGGATGTGACTAACAACAGCAGTTGGATGTGACTAACAACAGCAGTTGGATGTGACTAACAACTGCAGTTGGATGTGACTAACAACAGCAGTTGGGTGTGACTAACAACAGCAGTTGGATGTGACTAACAACAGCAGTTGGATGTGACTAACAACAGCAGTTGGATGTGACTAACAACAGCAGTTGGGTGTGACAAACAACAGCAGTTTGATGTGACTAACAACTGCAGTTTGGTGTGACTAACAACAGCAGTTGGGTGTGACTAGCAACAGCAGTTGGATGTGACTAACAACAGCAGTTGGATGTGACTAACAACTGCAGTTGGATGTGACTAACAACAGCAGTTGGGTGTGACTAACAACAGCAGTTGGATGTGACTAACAACAGCAGTTGGGTGTGACTAACAACAGCAGTTGGATGTGACTAACAACAGCAGTTGGATGTGACTAACAACAGCAGTTGGATGTGACTAACAACAGCAGTTGGGTGTGACTAACAACAGCAGTTGGATGTGACTAACAACAGCAGTTAGATGTGACTAGCAACAGCAGTTGGGTGTGACTAACAACAGCAGTTGGATGTGACTAACAACAGCAGTTGGATGTGACTAACAACTGCAGTTGGATGTGACTAACAACAGCAGTTGGATGTGACTAACAACAGCAGTTGGGTGTGACTAACAACAGCAGTTAGATGTGACTAGCAACAGCAGTTGGGTGTGACTAACAACAGCAGTTGGATGTGACTAACAACAGCAGTTGGATGTGACTAACAACAGCAGTTGGGTGTGACTAACAACAGCAGTTGGATGTGACTAAGAACAGCAGTTGGATGTGACTAACAACAGCAGTTGGATGTGACTAACAACAGCAGTTTGATGTGACTAACAACTGCAGTTTGGTGTGACTAACAACAGCAGTTGGGTGTGACTAGCAACAGCAGTTGGATGTGACTAACAACTGCAGTTGGATGTGACTAACAACAGCAGTTGGATGTGACTAACAACAGCAGTTGGGTGTGACTAACAACAGCAGTTGGATGTGACTAAGAACAGCAGTTGGATGTGACTAACAACAGCAGTTGGATGTGACTAACAACAGCAGTTTGATGTGACTAACAACTGCAGTTTGGTGTGACTAACAACAGCAGTTGGGTGTGACTAGCAACAGCAGTTGGATGTGACTAACAACTGCAGTTGGATGTGACTAACAACAGCAGTTGGGTGTGACAAACAACAGCAGTTGGATGTGACTAACAACAGCAGTTGGGTGTGGCTAACAACAGCAGTTGGGTGTGACTAACAACTGCAGTTGGATGTGACTAACAACAGCAGTTGGATGTGACTAACAACTGCAGTTGGATGTGACTAACAACAGCAGTTTGATGTGACTAACAACTGCAGTTTGGTGTGACTAACAACAGCAGTTGGGTGTGACTAGCAACAGCAGTTGGATGTGACTAACAACTGCAGTTGGATGTAACTAACAACAGCAGTTGGATGTGACTAACAACAGCAGTTGGGTGTGACTAACAACAGCAGTTGGATGTGACTAAGAACAGCAGTTGGATGTGACTAACAACAGCAGTTGGATGTGACTAACAACAGCAGTTTGATGTGACTAACAACTGCAGTTTGGTGTGACTAACAACAGCAGTTGGGTGTGACTAGCAACAGCAGTTGGATGTGACTAACAACTGCAGTTGGATGTTACTAACAACAGCAGTTTGATGTGACTAACAACTGCAGTTTGGTGTGACTAACAACAGCAGTTGGGTGTGACTAGCAACAGCAGTTGGATGTGACTAACAACTGCAGTTGGATGTGACTAACAACAGCAGTTGGATGTGACTAACAACAGCAGTTGGGTGTGACTAACAACAGCAGTTGGATGTGACTAAGAACAGCAGTTGGATGTGACTAACAACAGCAGTTGGATGTGACTAACAACAGCAGTTTGATGTGACTAACAACTGCAGTTTGGTGTGACTAACAACAGCAGTTGGGTGTGACTAACAACAGCAGTTGGATGTGACTAACAACTGCAGTTGGATGTGACTAACAACAGCAGTTGGGTGTGGCTAACAACAGCAGTTGGGTGTGACTAACAACAGCAGTTGGATGTGACTAACAACAGCAGTTGGGTGTGACTAACAACAGCAGTTGGGTGTGACTAACAACAGCAGTTGGGTGTGACTAACAACAGCAGTTGGGTGTGACTAACAACAGCAGTATTCTCCTGCTCAGTTTGCTTTCTCAATTCGTCCTTTAGTAAAGTAATTCCTTGTGCAATTTACGAAAGGAAGGGAAAGATGGTGAAGGAGAAAGGTGGTGTAGTGGAGAAGTGGGAGAGGGAGGGGTGGTAGAGGAATATGTAGAGGGGAGAGAGGGGCAGAGTGGTATAGGAGGTAAGGATGAGGGGGTAGAGGGAGGGAGAAGTAGGGGAGGGAGGGATGGTGAAGGAAAGAGAGGGTGGAGGAGGAGGAGGAGGAGGAGGCCAGTGGGATGGGAGAGAGGTAGGAATAGAGGAAGGACAGTAGTGGAGGAGGTGAATGGGATGGATGGTAAAAGATGGAAGTATGGTGGAAGATAGAGGGACGAAGGAAGACAGAGGATGATGATGGTTGAGGGAGGGTGTGAGGGCAGACGGGTGTGGAGAAAGCCAGAAGAGGGTGGCAGAAGAAGGGGGATTTAGGTAGGCTGATTGATTGTGGGTGGAGTGGTGGGTGGGGGAAGGGCCTGGAGGCCATTAAAACGGGATGGTGGGTGGCAGAGCAGGGATGGTGGGTGGCAGAGTAGTGATGGTGGGTGGCAGAGCAGGGATGGTGGGTGGCAGAGTAGTGATGGTGGGTGGCAGAGCATGGATGATGGGTGGCAGAGTATTGATGGTGGGTGGCAGAGCAGGGATGGTGGGTGGCAGAGCAGGGATGGTGGGTGGGAGAGTAGTGATGGTGGGTGGCTGAGGAGGGATGGTGGGTGGCAGAGTAGTGATGGTGGGTGGCAGAGCAGGGATTGTGGGTGGCAGAGCAGGGATGGTGGGTGGCAGAGTAGTGATGGTGGGTGGCAGAGTAGTGATGGTGGGTGGCAGAGCAGGGATGGTGGGTAGCAGACTAGTGATGGTGGGTGGCAAAGCAGGGATGGTGGGTGGCAGAGCAGGGATGATGGGTGGCAGAGCAGGGGTGGTGGGTGGCAGAGCAGGGATGGTGGGTGCCAGAGCAGGGATGTTGGTTGGCAGAGTAGGGATGGTGGGTGGCAGAGCAGGGATGGTGTGTGGCAGAGTAGGGATGATGGGTGGCAGAGCAGGGATGGTGGATGGAAGAGTAGGGATGGTGTGTGGCAGAGCAGAGATGGTGTGTAGCAGAGTAGGGATGATGGATAGCAGAGTAGGGATGGTGGGTGACAGAGCAGGGATGGTGTGTGGCAGAGCAGGGATGGTGTGTGGCAGAGTAGGGATGATGGCTGGCAGAGCAGGGATGTTGGTTGGCAGAGTAGGGATGATGGGTGGCAGAGCAGGGATGGTGGGTGGCACAGCAGGGATGGTGTGTGGCAGAGTAGGGATGATGGGTGGCAGAGCAGGGATAGTGCGTGGCAGAGTAGGGATGGTGTGTGGCAGAGTCGGGATGATGGGTGGCAGAGCAGGGATGTTGGTTGGCAGAGTAGGGATGATGGGTGGCAGAGCAGGGATGGTGTGTGGCAGAGTAGGGATGATGGGTGGCAGAGCAGGGATGTTGGTTGGCAGAGTAAGGATGATGGGTGGCAGAGCAGAGATGGTGTGTAGCAGAGTAGGGATGATGGATAGCAGAGTAGGGATGGTGGGTGGCAGAGCAGGGATGGTGTGTGGCAGAGCAGGGATGGTGTGTGGCAGAGTAGGGATGATGGCTGGCAGAGCAGGGATGTTGGTTGGCAGAGTAGGGATGATGGGTGGCAAAGCAGGGATGGTGGGTGGCACAGCAGGGATGGTGTGTGGCAGAGTAGGGATGCTGGGTGGCTGAGCAGGGATAGTGTGTGGCAGAGCAGGGATGATGGGTGGCAGAGCAGGGATGGTGTGTGGCAGAGTAGGGATGATGGGTGGCAGAACAGGGATGTTGGTTGGCAGAGTAGGGATGATGGGTGGCAGAGCAGGGATGGTGTGTGGCAGAGTAGGGATGATGGGTGGCAGAGCAGGGATGTTGGTTGGCAGAGTAGGGATGATGGGTGGCAGAGCAGGGATGGTGTGTGGCAGAGTAGGGATGACGGATAGCAGAGTATTGATGGTGGGTGGCAGAGCAGGGATGGTGTGTGGCAGAGTAGGGATGATGGGTGGCATAGCAGGGATGGTGTGTTTTTCAGAGTAGGGATGATGAGTGGCAGAGCAGGGATGATGGGTGGCAGAGTAGAGATTATGGGTGGCAGAGCAGGGATAGTGTGTGGCAGAGTAGGGATGGTGGGTGGCAGAGCAATGATGGTGGGTGGCAGAGTAGGGATAGTGGGTGGCAGAGCAGGGATGGTGGGTAGAAGAGTAGGGATGATGGGTGGCAGAGTAGGGATGGTGGGTGGCATAGCAGGGATGGTGGGTAGCAGAGTAGGGATAGTGGGTGGCAGAGTAGGGATAGTGGGTGGCAGAGCAATGATGGTGGGTGGTAGAGTAGGGATAGTGGGTGGCAGAGCAGGGATGGTGGGTAGCAGAGTAGGGATGGTGGGTGGCAGAGCAGGGATGGTGGGTAACAGAGTAGGGATGATGGGTGGCAGAGTAGGGATAGAGGGTTGCAGAGCAGGGATGGTGGGTAGCAGAGTAGGGATGGTGAGTGGCAGAGTAGGGATGCTGGGTGGTTGAGCAGGGATAGTGGTTGGCAGAGTAGGGATGATGGTGGCAGGATAACGATATCGTATTATGGAACATAATTTGGATACATCAGCAACCTGTCAGAATGCAAGTAAATCAGGTACCTGTTTTGATTGAGGTTCCCTGGCGTACTGTACCAGTTGTCCAGGCTGCCTTGCTTGG